>NC_079432.1:18978861-19121014 GCF_026213295.1 Gadus chalcogrammus | reverse complement strand
CATCTTGCCACCCACGTGCCTCGTTGCCACACTCACCTGGGAGGTGGAGTCCGCGGTCCGCCTGGCGCAGAGGCAACAGCCGGATCCCGGTCTCGGCCCCTCTAATCGTTTGTTCGTTCCGGACGCGGCTAGGTCCCGTGTCCTGACCTGGGCGCACTCCTCTCGGCTGACCTGCCACCCTGGGATAGCCCGCACCCTGGATTTCATCCGCCGGCGTTTTTGGTGGGCCACCATGGACAAGGACGTCCGGTCGTTCATCTCTGCGTGTGCAACTTGCGCCCGGAACAAGACCTCAACCCGCCCCCATTCTGGTTTACTACGGCCCCTTCCCATCCCTAGCCGTCCCTGGTCACACATTGCTCTCGACTTCGTTACCGGTCTTCCCACGTCTGAAGGCAATACCACCATCCTTACGGTGGTTGACCGTTTTTCGAAGGCCGCCCACTTTGTTGCTCTCCCCAAGCTTCCCTCCTCGAGGGAGACCGCCGACCTCCTGGTCAAACATGTCTTCTGCCTGCATGGCATCCCCGCGGACATTGTATCAGACAGAGGCCCCCAGTTCACCTCGCAGGTTTGGCGGGCATTCTGCAGGGCTCTGGGCGCCACTTCCAGCCTCTCCTCGGGTTTCCATCCTCAGTCTAACGGGTAATCGGAAAGAGCTAACCAAGAGATGGAGGCGGCACTCCGCTGCATCACCCACGCCAGCCCCACCACTTGGAGCTCCCAGTTGCCCTGGGTGGAGTACGCCCATAACACTCTGCTAAACGCCTCCACAGGATTATCCCCGTTCATGGCCTCCCTGGGTTACCAACCACCTCTGTTCCCGGACCTGGAGGAAGAGATTGCCGTCCCTTCGGTCCAGACTCATCTGCGCAGGTGCCGGCGCATCTGGAAACGGACACGCACTGCTCTACTCCACGCTTCCACTCGCTCCCAACTCCAGGCCAATAAGCGGCGTCGCCCTGCGCCTCAGTACACCCCCGGACAGGGAGTTTGGCTGCGGGCTAAGGACCTTCCCTTGAAGGGGATTCCGGCCAAACTCTCCCCACGCTTCATCGGCCCCTACACCATCGCCAAGGTGATCAACCCCTCTGCGGTTCGCCTGAACCTCCCCCCCGCACTCCGTCGCATCCACCCCACCTTCCATGTCTCTCAAATCAAGCCTGTCTCTATCAGCCCGTTGTCCCCTCCCATCCCGCCGCCTCCTCCGCCTAGGATGATCGATAACCATCCAGCCTGGACGGTCCGTAAACTCCTGGATGTGCGACGCCGTGGGCGGGGTCACCAGTACCTCGTAGACTGGGAGGGGTACGGTCCTGAGGAGCGCTCCTGGGTTCCCCGGAACCGCATCCTAGACCCATCCCTCATCCAGGACTTTCTCCGGGATCTACCGGCTGTGGTGGGGCGTCCGCCAAGAGGCGTCCGTCGAGGGGGGGGTACTGTTACGCCCTGTCCCGCTACACGGTCCAACACCCCCCTCTAGCGGCGGCAGGGTGTAACGGATTCCTCTTCTCGCAACCCACCTGTCGGCAATCTGCAATCCACGCTTCCCTATTTCAGCCTGGGATCCCCAGTCTGCCGGCGCCAGTTCGTCATACACTTCTCTAGTTCTCCCGCTACCGGACCTCCGCCTGCCCGACTACCCGATCCTCGCCTAGCCCGTGTCCACCTGATTGCCAGCCCGTTACCAGACCCCCGCCTGCCTGACTTCCCGAACGCTCAACGAATAAATTCCCTTTGCCTTTACTCTGTCTCCGCCTCCCTGCGTCCTGCACTTGGGTCCCAGTAAACCGTACCGTAACATTCTTATCACATTTCCTGTAAAACAACCCTTTATCCTTTGTGCCTCTCAAGTACCTCAACACATGTTTAACTGTACAAAAGTGCTGTTCAGTAGGTTCAGTAAAATACTGTGACAGTTTGCATACAATAAAACTCAAATCTGGTCTTATACAGACAGTCAAATAAATCAAACTACCCACTGCCTCTCTGTATCTTGAAACATCACTCATCAATGGAGCATCATCTGTGTAGTTCCGTTTTTGTTCACAAGGTGTTGACCTAGGTTTACAATCTTGCATGTTGAACCTTTCCAGGATTTTCTCAACATACTTTGCTTGTGACATTGTAACACAGTCGTCACTCTGGTTAAAATTAATGCCAAGAAAAAGTCTAAGTTTGCCCAAGTCCTTCATTTTAAACCTTGCTGTAAGCATGTCCTTCGTAACATTCATAGCATTTTCGTCACTTATTAAGTCATCGACCCAAATTACTATGATCACCTTCTCAAGTTCTCTTTGCCTTGTGTAAACACAGTGGTCGGCTTGGTTTTGTATAAACTTGTTTTGTGTCAGATACTCATGGAACAACTTGTTCCAATTTCTGCCCGATTGTTTTAGCCCATATAATGACCTCTCCAACTTGCACACCAACTCTCTGTCTGTGTGAGATTATAACTTGTACCCTTCCGGCTGTTCCATGTAAATCTCACAGTCAATGGGTGCATTTAAATAGGCTGTCTTCACATCCATTTGGTGTAAAATCAAATTTTCCTGTGCTGCTTTCTGCAACAAAACTCTAACACTAGTCATGTTAGCTGTAGGAGAAAATGTCTAAGAAAAAAATGTATTACAAGTTTTTGAATTGTGCATATTTAATTATGCTAATTAGGCTGAATCTCATTAAATATGCACGTTTTTGCATATATTTCCGGTGCATGAATCTTAAACTGTGATAAAGCCAGGACCAAAATTCTTTTTTTATTTTGTTTATATATCAAATGACAAAAAATCCTCACATGGATTTTAGGATATCTGCTTTTATGACCTGGGAAATCAAAATATACTATCCATGGCCTTAGAAACCCTATTTTCGCCATGATTTCCAGGTAAAATGACCCATAAATCTGGCCAGGAACAATTTATAAATAAATCCATGTGTAGATGTCTTCATAACAATGCTATGTGTGAAACTGGGAAGTGTGGTGTACCTAGGTTCTACATAGGCTGAGAAATGTGCACCTAAAAATGGAAAAACACTCATTTTGAGAAAACGGCATTTAAAGATTAAGGCCCCGTCCACACGAAGCCGATTTCATGGCGAAATCGCAAAGGTCTTGTACGGTTCGGCCTTCCGTCCACACGAAGCCGGCGAATCCGCTGACCGAAACCGCAAACTTCTGAAACCACCCTCGGAGGTGGTTTCAAATCTACCCGGTTTCGTTTTGGATTCGTGTGGACGCCTGAAACTGACTGAAACCGCAAACCATGACGTCATCGCCCCCCCCTTCGATCCTCTAGCCAATGACTGTTAAGCCCGCGGAGTCTCACCCTTTATGCGCATGCTCGGCTCTTTTCTTATTTATTTTCCTTCTGGATTTCTGTAGCAGAAGCAGCGACCCTTATGGGCCTTGCTTGTGTACTACAGCGTTTCTACAGTTCTACCCGGTTTCGCTTGGCTTCGTCTTTACGGAGATACTTCGAAACCGGATAGATCGAAACCGTAACGGTTTCGCCAGTTTCGGCTTCGTGTGGACGGGGCCTTATATAGGGGATTTTCATACATTTATACAGCAAAAATCTACTAGAACGCAGAATAAAGGCTCAAGCTCTTAGTCATAACAGTTTTGAATATATAAAGAACATTTTAATAAATAATTTAATAACATGGCAGCCATAGAAAGCCAACAACTGCTGTAACAGGCTGGTTAATTATACGGCATTGTGCAGGTGAATAAGGTAATATTTTAACTTATACATACTGTATCATCATGAACCAGTTCATAACTTAAATCAAAATGATTACACAAAACATGCAATTCATTTTT
The DNA here is from genome assembly GCF_026213295.1 of Gadus chalcogrammus. NCBI lineage: Eukaryota > Metazoa > Chordata > Actinopteri > Gadiformes > Gadidae > Gadus > Gadus chalcogrammus. The sequence goes on along the minus strand of NC_079432.1, from coordinate 19,117,188 downwards.
TTTATCTAGTTTTAGTAGGCTATGGTAATTAATTGATTTGCATATGCAGAACATTGGGCCTACATTTCCATCCCTGCACCATATGTCGCCCCCTCTTCCTGTTCTTGCTGGTGCCTTTTCACTTTTCTTTCATTGCTCTCATGTTTTCTCTTTCCCTTTGTTTGAGGAGACAGGATGGCATTTGCCTTGGTGACCCTCAGCATGTCAGCTTCCCTGATGGTGTTTAGGGTGATTGTTGTGCTCTCCAGCCACAGGTTGGCCATCACATTAAGGATGGCTGACGCACCCTCATTAAAAGATGATATGGCCATGCTTACAGCCGCCTCCACTCTGTTTCTCCCCACAAACACTGTTTTTGGGCAGCGAGCCCATATAACTGAATTGAGGCACTCATTGTTATTTTGTGTGCCCCCATGCTGCATTTTTTGCAGGAGACTGTCACTTGACATTCGATGATAAATGGGCAGAAGTGTCTGACCCACTTCCCGAGACAAATGGTTTTTTGAGTGAAGCGAGTGGCTGTCAGGGGTCTCTCCGTTGTCTTCCGCCCTCCTAAAGAAGCACCACTGGGGGTTGCATCTGTTGTGCAATGGCACTTCGTCAGTAGACATGCAATGGAGCAGGCCCGCCCATATCTCCGACTTCATGCCCTCAATGTTTCCCTGATTATTTAGAATGGCCCCCCTGTAAAAATTTTGTAGAGATTTGCACCTCTTTGCCGTGAGTTTCCCTGATCCCTTGCCACCCAATTTTTTGCCTACACTTATCTTTCTGAGTGCAGTGCCCATTCTTTTGTGAGCGTGGTTGATGCACTCGAGTTTGGTGACCTCCTGACCCGGGTAGGGCTTCAGCTCTACTACCTGCCGGAATGCTGAGCTATCTCCATCCGACAGCATCTCCGTGTACCTGAGCTGATGACGGCTCACTGACCTACCCCACATCCTTTTGGCAGCCTCCTGCTCCATGGCCTTGCTGGAGCCAGCAAAGTTTTTAGCGCAGTCAGCCTTGTGGCCTTCTTTCCAGCTGTCAAACTCCTCCTCACTGATTTCTCCTGCTTTCAACACACTGTTCTTACAGGCGCATGCATGGCAGTAAGATGACAGGATCTCGTAATCTATAACGAGACCTGTCAGGATGTCAATGCAGACACCCACACCGTAGTGTGAGGTGAAGCCTCGCTTCTGCCAGGTCCCATCGAAGGAGACCCCAATGTCTATCACAGCATCCGTATCCTGCCTCAGTGACTCAGCCACCTCCGGATCCATATCTGCATACGCCTGCCTGATGCTCTCCCTGGCCTTGTGCAAGGACCCTAGTCCCCTCTCAATTTCTGCCACTAAAATTAAAATACACACTGTGTTTTTTTTGCCAGTGAACTGAAAACAGACAACCTTTTCAAAAGAATAACTTACCACAACAATGTTATGCCATTTTGTTACTGTTATGAATCAATCTTTTTTGCATCCATGAAATTGTATTGTCAGATAATGTATTATTAGCCTAATATAATATTATCTGTTGTATGGTGTATTATGTTTACTACTAGTGGTGTAACATACTTATGTTGGATGTGTATAGAGTTAATAGCTATCTGCCATAATAATGTGTACATTTACCTAATACAGTAGCCTACATATATTTATTATTACTAGACCTACATTATTATCATCCAAGTCTGTAATCATTCCTCATCTTTCCATAGCCTACCTGTAACTCTTTTGTCATGTCGCTGGTACGTTTTCAAATGAAGGGAAGGGATCCCCAAAACCTTGCTGATCTTTTTCAGCGCAGCATAACCCAAGCCCAACTCGTGTGCCAACAGCACCATGCGCACATTTACGTCAAGGGCGACGTCTCCGCGGGTCTCACTTTGCAGTCGTGAGCTGCAAAGAGAGAGAGCTTTAAAATCATACCAGACATGACAGATGTGTAAAAAGACGAAACGATGAACGCGGTTCGAAGTAAGAATTCTTGGTAAATTTAGGACAAAATGGATGCCGCGGCTGAACTAAATGCAGTGAAACAGACACATAAATGTGTAATTTTGACGTTTTCTTTATGGTAGTATGAAAGATAACAAGTTAAAGAGGCAAACTAGCTCAAAATCTCAAATTTGACCAGGGCATGAAAAAATCGATATTTCACCTGCCGTGTCTCGCCTTAAAATCTTTAGGGCTTCCCGCCCGTCATCAGCGGCCGCACGCATCACCAGCGACAAACTTTTATCGTCCAGAAACTGAATGAGTTCAACATAGGCCTCGGCATTCCTTCTTTCATCTTCTAGTAGCTCAGCTGCGTCGTCTGTGGTGGGCTCTGTCAAAATAGTGTCCTTTAACCTTTGCAAACAAAGGTGGCCCAGGAATTTCGCCTCCCATAACTCATAACTTTTTTCATCTCCATCAAACAGGAGCCGCGACCAGCGGCTACCGTGGCGGCTCGCATCTGTAGCCCGTGCACTCATGGTGCTCACAGCATGCTAATCATCACCACACCGGTGGGAACACGCTCTAAAAAGTGTCTCTGGGTTTCTCTGGGCCCATAACCTGTTGGCAGAGCAGCCCGTTACAGCGGCTACTCGTTGGGAACCCATTAAAGCACCGAACTTCGGGGGAGAAAGAAAAAGTCGAGAGACGTTCTGCTGCTTCTCATGGCACTCACTGCAACCGCAATCAGCTGCGGGCAGGAGGACTTTTATTAAATCACGCCCCAGGCAGGTGACTCATAACTGTTAATCATAAATAAAGTTTTGCCCATTAACAAAGATAAACATTCAATAATGGAGAGCACCATTCAACAATATTAAGTTAAATTAATCCAAAAAAGTTGCATAGTTCATGCACACGCACTGACAGTGGATTCGCCCGCTCCTCCTCTCAACGCGCCTACAAAGGAAAACCTGAAGCAGCGGGATATTTGCGATTAATGTGAAATTAATCGCAATTCCCGTCAGAACCCTCCATCTACAGGAATCCAATGTAAACTAGCAAAGATACATGCGTCGGTGTAGAAAGTCAATCGCGGTTGACGCAAGATAGGGCCCATAATCTATTAATGTGGCTGTATGGACCCATTCTGCATGATACGTTTGAGTAGACAAAAAAAAATGTAATTCACCGAGCTGTCTTGTCTCGAAAATCAGCAAACATCTGCCCTCTTTGTTCCTGCAGAAAGCACTGTCCATCAATGGGTTGGTGATAATATAGATCTCAACATTGTGTCACTACAGGGAAAGGGAAACACAGCATTCCATGCATTGGGCATGATCAGAGTAACTTCTCCTGCTCCAGCAACAAGACAACATGAGCTTCACGCAACAATACCAAGGAGGAACATGGCGGTTGAGGTAAAGGTAGCAACTCTCAAAGCAACAGAGATGAAAATACTGTCCTTTGTACCAAAAAATAAAGCAGGATTGGCAGACATGCGTTTGGTTCCCATAGCTCATGAAATCCATACATCAAACTGAATGCAAGAAAAAGTCCCTCATTGAGTTTCTTCCAATCATTGAGGGTCACCCAAACGAGTACAGAACCATCTACACTACTCTGATGGAGTGCCTAGGCAGTGGTCAGTCTCCTGCTGTCATCACGTTTGACATGCCAATATGGCTGAAGCAATTAGTTCTCCAGTCTGACTTGCCCATCATCACTAGACTAGGAGGGTTTCATCTCCTGAAAAGCTTTGTGGGCTCTATCAGGGTTATTATGGCAGACTCAGTGTTGCAAGAGCTGATACAGCTAGTTTACCCAGGCAGCAACACTGCAGAACACATTCTCTCAGGCAGGGCTTATGCTAAGGCCATCCGGTTTCACCTTCTTGCATCAGTGGCAATTACCAAGTTTGTGCTGAAAGATGTTGTGTTCAGTGAGCAGGACTATGAAGACATGGAGAACTTCATCAGGACTGCAAAAGAAATTAAAAGAGGTAATTTGACCATTCCCTAATCTGTGTCTCAGACTATCTCAGAGTATGCAGATTTATATTTTATCTTAATATATAGTAATACAATTAAAACTGTCTAGCTCTAACAGGTTCCATGGACACACCAAGGATTGAAAACCAAGGTTGAAAGCTTTGTCTAAGGGAGGAAGGATACCTGCACTCTGGGTCTGGTACTATGGTAGAATCGATCTAATCAAGGTATTTATCAGGAGTGAGCGTGTCCCCGACCACACAGGTCACCTCAGCTGCATCATTGGAATGCTGAACACCTTTGCAGCAGCAGGGCACCATCAGTACGCCAAGGGAGCAAGGCTCTATGTACAACTAATGCAGCAGCGACAGGACTGTCCCATGTTCCAGGAACCTCTATCCAAGTTCACTGCATATGGCAACCATTTAGTCCGGTTCTCAGACCATGAGTGGTCAGGCACATGGACTGACATCACAATAGAAACCACACTCATGCGTGAGGCCAAATCCTCAGGCGGTTTAAGCAGAGGGCGGTTCTGGAACAAATCTGTTCACAAATCTTGGGTTCAGACTCTCAACCACTTCTCATTCATCACAAGAGCGCAGATGGAGAAAGAAAACGACTCTGTTAATGCCATAGTTGGATGATTGGAGGAAGTCTACCCCTTTGATTCCAGACAGGACAGGAAGACCCTGGTATCTTCCTCAACAGGGTTCAGCAGCACTCCCGGGGACTCAGTCAATGCTGAACAGGCAGAGGAGGTTGGTAGAACCATACATGCCAAGATGGATGGGAAAACTGTTCTGGATACAATGGAAACCGAGCACAAGGTCTCATCACTCACTCAAGCTCCTTAACCGTCTCATCATAATTAGTGAGCGCGAAGTCAAGACCAAAGAAGCATTGCGCTTTGATTTGACGCCGACACCAATGTCTCTATTTGACAAGAATCAGAAGTTTCGAAAGCCAGACAAGTCTGCCCTAGCAAAGTTCCTGAAGGCATTTGTGGAGCCTATTGGAAAAGAAACCCGCACAAGCCTGGTGGTTGATGGCGGTTGGCTCCTGCACAGTGTCAAATGGGAGGCTAACCTCACGTGGAAGGACATCGCTGAGAGCTAGCTCCGGTTTGTGATGTCCATGGGTAGCCAGCACCTACGGATCACTGTGGTCTTTGATGGATATGGTAGCTCCACCAAGGATCATGACCACCTGAGACTAACAAAGAATGCATGCTGTGAGATTCAGATTCGTCCAGACTTAAAGGAACACTCTACCCATTTGCATTAAGCTTTCCATTGTCATTAGGAAGGCCAGAAGGAAATACAAGAGGGGAGATTTCTATTGAGATTACAAGCACTAGTTCCCACCCTTTCAAACCCGCCCATAGGGGGTGGGACCTAAAGCGCTAACAGACCTATCACAGATCAGTGCCAGTGCGTTAGACTTCACCTGCAGAAAACATGGCAGAAGGTACTGAATACGCAGACGGACACAATATGGAGGATTGGGTAGAAGTTGTGGTAGAAACGGATGTTCATGGCTACCTTTATGAGCCACAATATAGCGCAGGCAGCTGAGGGCTATGGAGGAACAGGAGGCGACTGAAGCTGCCGCTGCTACAGCCGAGGCAGATGACCTGCCTGCCGCAGACGAGGAGCCCGCAATGGCTCGAGCTGGGGCGAATTGGTGGTGCCTGTGCTATCACCAATGGACAGAGAACAAGAGTCTGTCTGCTGCCGAGAATTCCGGCGGTGCCAATTTCTTCTGGACGAAATCAAGGAATCAGAGGATGACACGGACGTGTGTGTTGTTTCGCACCCCAGGCTTTATGCCTCATCAGGGGCCGTATTCACAAAGGATTTTAGGGCTAAAAGTAGGTCCTAACTGGCGAATTTAGGAGTAACTCCTAAAAATAATGGGCGTGTCACTCTTAAATTTAGGACTCCTAACTTTTTTCACTAAGAGCAATTCACAAAGTATTTTAGGCGCGATGCAATAACATCCCCGACTAACAGGAATAATCTGATTAGTCCCGAAATAAAATGTTTGGCCACACTACGTTATTTAGCAACAGGGGAAATGCAACTTTGCAATGCTGACGATTTAAGATTATCGCAATCATCAGTCAGCCGTGCCATAAACTTTTCTTTGGACATTCAACAATTACACAGGATCAAAGCCAACTTCATGGCAATTGCAGGTATGCCCGGTGTGGTCGGTGCTATTGACGGGACGCACATAAAAATAATTGCGCCATCAAAAGATGAGGATGTGTTCGTCAATAGGAAGAAAGTGCATTCCATCAACACGCAGGTTGTTTTTGATGCAAATTTTAACATAGCCTACTGGATGTTGTTGCAAAGTGGCCTGGATCTTCAGCTACCCATGATTCACGCATTTTAATGGTGAGCGGTCTGAGGCAGCTTTTTGAGATGTACCAGTTGGGTGTCACTTGCTGGGTGACAGTGACTATCCATGCAAGACGTGGCTCTAGACACCCTACCTCAATCGACAACCGGGAGCACAGTTAAAGTATAACATGTAAATGATTACGCAGATTACGCTTATTCCTATGCGTAAAACACATCGTATTGGCTCTTTGACGCCTTTTATTGGTTGAATCCATATTTATTATTGTTTACTGATTTCTTCCATATATGCTAGAGCACACAAACATACACGAAATGTTGTGGCGAGAGGAATTGGGCAGATGAAACGTCGGTTTCATGTCCTTCACGGCGAAATACGCCTCACCCCAGAGAGGGCAAGCACAGTAAACACCTTGGCACAAATCAGTCAACACTTGGGTAGTTCATAACATTTATTTTCTTTTAAATTTTACGTATTTTTATTGTTTGCTTTCTCTCTCTTGAACGTGCAGGCTACAACGTCATTATCGTGGTCTGCACAAAATTGTCATCATGCGTGTATTCTGTTAACTGCACTATAACTACTTAATAGGAATTCATTTCTAGCCTAGGCTATTTCCTTGTTTTTCGGTGACTCAGTGGGCTCGTCTGATCACCGAACCGACCGCTTCTAAACTCGTGCACGAGAATTGACGTAATCCATAGCAACGGTCACTCTTAGTTCACTCTTTGTGATTTATCCTTAGTAAGAGTAGGTCTCAGCGGCTTTGTGAATAACTTTTAAGAAAAAACTCCTACGTAAAATCTTTTAGCGCGAGTTAGGAGCACTCCTAGCGGTAAGATAAAATGCTTTGTGAATACGGCCCCTGAACAGTTGGGTATTGGATACATATTTACGGACCCAGAAAGTGCACTGGAAACGCCAGCTAACACATTGGCTACAATAGTTTTGAGTCCCGGGGAACGCGACAATGTAGTTATCCGAAAGTAGCCGATCTCATTGGCAGATCATAGGCTATGTTACGTTAGCTTGAAGTCTGTGTAATTCTGTATAGGCTACTCAAGGCATAATTTATCTTGCTCTGCTAATGTTGTTCTCTTTCTTTCTTAGACAGTATCGGCTTCCTATGTTGTCCAGGCCATCAGAGCTAATTACCCAGCACAAGATGGGCAGTACCGTGGCTACCAGGAGACAGTAGATGCTCAAGATGAGCTGTGACTATTTTGACTCTAGCAAACGCACACTACAGGTTTTATTTTTGTAAATAGTTCATATTTCTTCATGAATAAAACTGCAAATTCATGTTGGTTGTTTTGATTTGTTTACTAACCCAAGTGCTGTTATACTAAAGTAGGCCTACTGTATAAGATGAACACTTATTTCAACTGGGGAGAAAAGGTTGATTAAAAATACTTGATATACTGAGCTACTGTAATTAGCAAATGTTTTTATGATGTACAGTAATATACAAATTATGCGTTTGAAAAAACAAGGACAGAAGTCTAAACTTATCAACGTATCACGGGGAAATGTTTACACAAAGTTTGCTCGCGCTACCACTCGCGCTAGGACCATGGGTCCTTCCCCCTCCAAACGGAAACAGGCGGGTGGTGCAGCGGGCGCAATGCACTGTGGTAGTTGGAGGATTTCTTACTTTTGAGCCAGAGAGACACTTTCTGCCTTTTCCCAGGCTAGGATGAACCGATTAAATTTTTTTTTGCACATTCATAATGCATATGATTATTTATTTCATATAACCTTCAAATCTCCACCGGTGAAGTATCCCTTTAAAAAACATTGTTCCACGGGAAAAGTTTCTTGACAACAAGAACAACAAGGCCCAGCTCATGCTGCTCCTTGCTGAGACCTTCCACAGAGGTAGGATCACTGTTCAACTATGCTCTGATGATGCTGAAACCTCCATCGTGTCTGCAGCACTAAATGAGGCATTAGAGTCCTCTGTTGAGGTGAGGGCTGAGGACACAGACGTCCTGGTTATGCTGGTCCATCAAAGGGCAAACCACCCGGTCTTCCACTCGACAGCTAAAGATACATTTTATGATGTCGGAAAGATTCGAGAGGCACACCTGGAGAGTTACCATATATACCTTATATTCCTACATAGCTTCTCTGACTGTGATACCGTATCAGCAATTTCTGGGTTTAGCAAACTGACTCTGCTCAGCAAGCTCTGCAAGACTGACAAATCAGAGCGGGATGTGTTCAGTGACATCAGAGCCAAGAAAAGTGACATCATCAAAGCTGGCTGTGAACTGTTCAAGATCATATTCCCTGGAAATCCATCTGAATATTTGGAATCCATCTGAATATTTGGAAGACGATTTGATATCTTCAGCAAGCGGCCCGCAGCTGGGAGCATCAAACCTGAGAAACTGCCTCCAACTACAGGAGCTGCAGCACAGCACTCTCTGCGGGCATATCTCCAGACCAGAGATTGGCTACTGCTACAAAGTCCATCACTGGATTTCCTTGAGTATGGATGGAAACAAGGAAAACAAGGTTATGCACCAGTCCCTACAACAGATCCCATTGCACCGGACTACCTTCTGAAGTTAGTAAGCTGCAACTGTGCAGGTGACTGTGGCACTCTCAGATGCTGCTGTAAAAAGCAAGGAGTCAAATGTATTTCTGCTTGTGGGAACTGTCATGGTAACTCTGGCCAGAGCATCAACCAGCCAGATGATAAAAATAGTGAGGAAGATGCAGGGGAGTTTTGATTTGTAATTGTTCAACTAATGACTGGGATAGATTCAGCACCCCCCAAAAAAAACGAATTAGCCATCTCAAAAAGGCACTTTTGGTAGAATTTTTTTTTTCACAATTTTTACCCAGGCCCTCTGGGCACCCCACCCCAACCCCAAAAAATGGCAAAAAAAATACCAAACTTTCCCTAACTATATATGTATAATTTGATTTAAATATTAAATCACATGTATTTATAATTAAATTGAATAATCATATATGATATATAAAAGTTTGAGGATTAAAATAACACCAGGACAAGAAACAAACATTCAAGCTCATCTTAACGCTTCAAATTCTCAGATAAACTGTAAAGAGGACTAGTAGGATTACTAAGGCCTTGGGAGCCAACCTATACCGGTATTTTGCAGTAATAGAACAGAATAGCTCTGATGCATTTGAGATATTATTTATGTATTAATGGCTAGTATGGACACTTGAAATCCATATTTATCATGAAATACATTAGCCTGTCTTTGGCTCTTCACACTCGTATAATCGCTGTTAGGATACAAAATGTTGGATCCTGCCTGACACTAAGTGTTTCTCATCTCTGAAGCCTAAAAAGATTCAAAACAATAAGTCTAATGGCCCGGCAGAAACACAGATGATCAAAATATTGGATATGTGAACGACTATAATCACGGATTTCATAGTCATTTTGAACAGAAGACGTTTTAAACCAACCACAGTGGATGAAGGACTCAAGTCTGAGCCAGGGGGCCAAAACAAATGGAAGGTGAAGAAGCACTAACTGATCATCTCAGGGCATAAGGCCGGAACGCGTCAGGTCACCTGGTAATCCATAGGTTTGTTTCTCCAGATACTCATTATAAAAGGACAGGTGGGCAGTCAGATCAGCAGAGCCTCAGCCTATTTATTGTTTAAAATTTACGTCAGACAGTAACACAATATTGGCAACTTCTGAAAGTGAGAAACAGAAACAGCGTTATTACATCCATAGAATTAAAGAGGATATTTCCAATTAGTTTGGCCATAGAGGGCTTGATATCCATCATCCACAATATCACATGTTCCACAGTGAAAGTTCCTGCTGTGTTCAGTATCATCCTCGATCCTAGAGACCTTCTGTCAATTGAGATGTGAGATGAAGAGTACAACCTAGTCTCACGGAAATACAAGACACTGTCACGTCACGTCATTTAATTTATTCATTCGTGATCTGGGACACGTAATTTCAATTTTTTCGTGCCAAAAGCAAAAATTTCAAACTCAGTCTAAAAAGAAGAGATGAAGCAGCTGAAAGACATCTCTCCGACAGACATCAATTCATTGCCATCAACAACTGTCAATCAGCCACTACTCCTCTCATCCACGGTGTCCCCCAGGGTTCTGTGCTTGGTCCACTCCTCTTCATTCTGTACATGCTTCCTCTTGGTCAGATCCTTCGTCACCATGGACTCCGGTTCCATTGTTACGCCGATGGCACACAGCTTTACCTCCCCTCCAAAACCATCAGTCCTTCCACCCTCTCAACCCTCTCCAACTGTTTGACTGACATCAAGACCTGGATGCAAAACAGCTTTCTCAAACTCAACTCCAACAAATCCGAAATCCTCATCATTGGACACTCACTCCACTCTGAACTTCACCCTTAACATTGACGGCTCCACCATCACCCCCTCCACCAAAATCCGTAACCTTGGAGTTATCCTGGACCCCACTCTCTCCTTCCTCCCCCATGTTAACCATATTACCAAAACTGCCTTTTTCCACCTCCGAAAAATCGCCTGCCTCCGCCCCAACCTGTCAACTACCGCTGCTGCGACACTCATCCACGCTTTCATTTCATCCAGGCTTGACTACTGCAATGGTCTTCTCTACGGCACCACCAACAAAGTCCTCAAAAAACTTCAATATGTCCAGAACTCAGCTGCGCGCCTCCTCACTGGTACCCGCTCCAGAGAACACATCACACCTGTCCTCCGTGAACTCCATTGGCTTCCAATTAAACACAGAATCAACTACAAAATCTTACTCATCACCTACAAGGCCCTCAACAGCCTAGCCCCCCCCTACCTTGCCGACCTCCTCCATCACCACGCCCCCTCCCGATTCCTCAGGTCAAATTCTGCCAACCTGCTACAAGTTCCACGGACTGAGCGACGGACTTGGGGTGATCGGGCCTTCTCAGTTGCTGCCCCCACCCTTTGGAATTCACTCCCCTCCCACATCCAAGTCTCTCCAACCCTCTCTTCTTTCAAATCTGCCCTCAAAACATACCTTTTCACACTAGCCTTCCCCACCTTATTCTTCATGTTTAACCTCTGTTTTTCTTTTATTCCTAGTCTGTCTTACATAGTTTTGATAGGGCAATATGTAAAGCGTCTTAGAGTACCATATTAAGCGCTATATAAATTGTATTTATTATTATTATTATTAAAGAATCACAATTTCTCAGAATCAAAAGTGAAAGTAGAAACGGGTGGCCAAAAGCTGTCATATTGTTAGAAGTTTGTGCTTTTTGGCAAGAATTTTTTTTAATTACGTGTCCCAGATCACGAATGAATAGATTAAATGATGTGACAGTGTCACGTATTTCCGTGAGACTGGGTTCAAGAGTAATATGTGGAAGTTCCCATCAAAGTGTGTCAGGTTGGTGTTAGAATCTAAGTGGCCCCAAAGAAGAGAGAGAGGAGGGTGGGACGGCTCTGTCAACACACAGCCCCCCAAATGTCAGCCGACTGCCAACAGGAAAGCCATTTGTAAATGGCAATCAAATGGGGCTGACCTTATCGGGGCAAACATTACAACAATTCAGATTTAGTGAGCTCTGTCACGGAGCAGTTGGTAGTCCGATGCAGACGGATGGATGCAGTGAATCAATGATCATTGATTATTCATGTTCGGTGGACCATGTGAGAAGTGGAGTACTGCCTGAGATAATAGATTACAATAATAAGCTAAGGATAACTTTCATACAAACAGCCACCTGTGCAATACACAAATGTGTTTTGTTTTGTGCTCAGGCATAAATTATGTTACCACCATATTTGGAAGGAGGCACAAAGGCTTCGGAAGACAAACAACAGCATGAAAACCGCATACGTCACCCATCCTCTTTATTGTCCACCTGAGCTGTGGCGTCTGGTGCACAATTTGTTTCAAATAGATGACGCGTTCTAAAAGACAACTTCATTACAAATAAGATTGCACTTTCATATTCACAATCTCGTACACACGTCAAGATGCGTCTACGAGATAAATTAAGTTTTGTTATTGAAATGCTCATCCCAGGGTGGTCCAAGGAAATAGGAGGAAACAATGTGTCATCTTATACTAAACTTTACAAATAATTCAGTATTAAGGTATATGGAAAAACCTTACAATACATGTATTGAACCTCATAGAAGAACCAAAACTCAATGATTTTGTTACGAAAACTTGTTACATCATCACTTAATACATATTTCTACTAAAGATTCTCAATGTTAACGTGTAATGTTTTACATCAAAACTATGACTATTGGAGCGATGTCCAGCCAGTTCCCCTCAGGAACTGGCTGACCCTGTGAAGCAGAGACTCTTGTGGACTGTAGTGCAGAAAGGCTTTTCTTACAGGGCTTCATCGGCCCTCCCAGAGCTGTCTCCTAGCAGAGTGGTCTGTGGGGGTTGATGCAGCGGGCGTGGTCTGTGGGGGTCTATGCAGCGGGCGTGGTCTGTGGGGGTCTATGCAGCGGGCGTGGTCTGTGGGGGTTGATGCAGCGGGCGTGGTCTGTGGGGGTCTATGCAGCGGGCGTGGTCTGTGGGGGTTGATGCAGCGGGCGTGGTCTGTGGGGGTCTATGCAGCGGGCGTGTTCTGTGGGGGTTGATGCAGCGGGCGTGGTCTGTGGGGGTTGATGCAGCGGGCGTGGTCTGTGGGGGTTGATGCAGCGGGCGTGGTCTGTGGGGGTTGATGCAGCGGGCGTGGTCTGTGGGGGTTGATGCAGCGGGCGTGGTCTGTGGGGGTTGATGCAGCGGGCGTGGTCTGTGGGGGTCTATGCAGCGGGCGTGGTGATGCGCTGCATGTCTGTGAGCACCGTTGTGCCGTATTTTCCCTCCAGCTGCTCCATGAACTCCAGATGGTCCTGGAATCTGAAGCCCAGGATGGGCTCCTCCTGATGAAAGACCCACACATATCATGTATATATATTATATATATACTGTATACATATAGATATATAGATATATGTAATAACTCAACATATTTTTCAGTACAGTAGGTTTTTGACATATGTTACCATATCAACACATAATGTGAGCAGATGCCAACCTACGTCTTAGAGTACCATATAAAGCGCTTTATAAATTTCATTTATTATTATTATTACCACTCCGGCTCCAAATGGATTTTCCATATTCAAGGTAAATTTTACACATTTAGATTTACTGCAAAGCTCAATATCTCAGTATTTCCGTGTCACGTTATGGCAGTGGCGGCTGGTGGTTTTTAAAGTGAGGGAGGAAGGACTGCGCGCTTGGTTGCCATTGGCCTGCTTGCACTGTTGGTGTATGGTGGCATAAGAATGTGAGACTCAAGTTGTTTCAGGGTGTTTTGGTGAACTACAAAATAGCAGGGAGGGAGTTATGTGAACAAAATGTGTACCTAGCAAACCATGTAGCACTCACAACACTGACGTTGCCATTACTTCTGATGACCTTGATTTTGGAAGTGGTCTACCTCTTTCTGAATGAATGGAATGGTTTTTGTAATAAGACGTTAACAATGTCCTCAGTTTCCAATGTTTCCATTGTGCATTTAGGATCTCGCTATCGCAGATTTCACTTGCTCTGCGTCTCTCAGACTGAGCACCGCGGCAATGCAGACCGGGTTTGTTATCGACAGCGTTGCCAGATTGGGCAGATTTCCCACCCAATGATAATTTTTCCAGCCGAACATGGTTAAAAGTAGCCCAATTGGGTGGGAAATCGGACCAATCTGGCAACACTGCTCAACATCCAGGGATCCTGCTTATTGGTTCATAGCGCAGACGGATAGATTTTTGCGCGAATCAGACCCCTAAAGGTCCCACCCACTCAGAGGAGGATTTTCCTCCTCTCTCCCATTGAAACCCATGTTATCCACCGGCCGCCAGTACTTTCGGGAAAATGAATGGGAGTCAACGGCGGCGGAGGGAGGACCTTCCTCCCTGAAGTAATTGTCAATAGGCGATAGGGGGTGCTAATGTCCCTTTACCCAGGGAAACGAACATTATATATTCAAAGGCAATAAAGTAGTCATATTTAAGGGCATTAATTCATTACAATAGTCGGGGCAATCTAAATTTTTTATTCTCAACAATGTTAGGGAGGATCTTCCTCCCTCTCCTCAATGGAGAAGCCTCCACTGCGTTATGGTGTTATGGTGGAGTATATTTATGTATTATTTTGTGTTCCCTAATCGCTGTACAGGGAGCTCACAATGGGATTGAGGGATTAACATATCAATAATCCATTCAGTTATTCATGACCTGGGATGGACCTTATATAATATATATATCATATATAAAAGGAGTCAGGGACATTTGAGAAGTAAAAAAGCACACAGCCATGTCCAGACAGACATGTAACAACATGTTTGCATGTCGTCCCAAATCGACTTGAGTCCGATGCCAAGCGAGGGAAACGCTTCTGTTGCTCTGTGAAAAAACAACATGATTCCACTTCCTTTCTGGGTTGTGTGCTTTGAGATTAGGGCTTATTGTGTTTGAAGGTATTATTGTAGCAAAAGTCTTTAGCACCTGTAAATGCAGATTTTGTATGCGTACACTAAAGTCACAAATGTGTAACAGTAAATTTGAAGTCCTAAATATTTAATTTGCATGTGTACTCTAAAGTTACAAATGTGTAACAGTACATTTAATGTCGTAAATATTTTTTAGAACATTGTAAACACTAAATAGGGTCTACGAGTTCACAAGTCTATTAGAGGTGCATGCACAATAGTTGAAATTATATAGATCGATTTGGGACTTATACAGCACGGCTGACAGAAGCAGCTGCAGCGGTAACGGAGAGCTGCGAGACTACTTGTTAATTTTCTTTCCGTAAGGAATAAAAGAGCAGCATGCCGTGTTGGAGGTCGGCCTCACAGATTGTTCGTTTATATAGGCTGTGTGTGCACATGGACGACATGCGCTCCGCATATCGCGCTCCGAGCAGTTATTGTTAATGCGTAAAAGACAGCCGCACTTGTGTGTCGGAGCTTCATCTTGTTGTGTTTACAAATGTGTTATCAAAGATGTGTTTTTAACCTGTGCTGTTATGAATTCAGTAAGTATACGTGATTTCCACAATAAATAAAAGAAACACGACAACAGTTGTTGTCGTGTTTCTTTTTTTTTTTTTTTTTTAATAGTTCTATGGGGGGGGTCGAATGTATTCGAATGTATTCAAATTAATTATGGACATTCGAAATTCGTTCGAATTTCATTTTTGGAAAAAGTGACAGCCCTAACCCACATACACCCACAACTGAGACTTGCAGGAGCAGATTCGAGCAGTTGTAACGATGGACTTGCTTGCTAATTAAAATGCTGAATCAACATAGCGTTCTATATCATTTTATTTGTGAGGACATTTTTCACAGATGTGCAACTTCTGATGCATTAGTTCACGTTTGGGTTTACGAATGCACACATTTTGGGTATGTTCTTAGATTATGAAACACGGTGTGTGCAAATGTGTTTTGCAACAACTGCGCTGCAATGATTGTAGCAAAAGTGTAAATTGCATGACTCTTTGAAGTTGTGATGCACAGGATAGGATTTGTGCACCTGTACACAGACTTGTGAACTCGTAGACCCTATTTAGTATCTACGACTTCAAATGTACTGCTACACATTTGTGACTTTAGAGTACACATGCAAAATAAATATTTAGGACTTCAAATTGACTGTTACACATTCGTGACTTTAGTGTACGCATACAACATCTGCAGTTACAGGTGCTAAAGACTTTTGCTACAATAATACTTTCATAATTGTGGTCAATTATGTGGAATTTGTTGGCTACTGCTAGAACACATATTTTATATGCTTCTTAATAGTTATGATAGAAGTTATTGAAGTGATTAGAATACAACAAACAATTTGATTTTGACTTAAGGCTACAAAATAAATATGAAATGTGACACACATACATGCACATATTTTTGTATTGCTATTAAGTATATCATATTTACTTTCCCAAAATTAGCCTTTCATTGGAAAACAGTGTAAAGTGAGGAGAACGTCTACAGATGAGGGCCTGAGAGTGATTGGGATACGGTTTCTACTCATTTGTGTGTGAAAAGGAAAAGGAAAGAAATAGCAGAAATTTTCCTAATATGGTTGCAGAACAGAAACATCCAGAACTCTTTATGTTGTCCCCAAACGTGATGACAAAGACATCTGACATTTAAAAGAAAAATGATTCATGGTAATATGCAAGGAATGCATTCACGCACAAACACAAGATACAAACAATGAATTCAGGATTTTTTTACTGAGAAACACTACTAATAGTAAAAGGTAACCAACCCCATACACACACACACACACACACACACACACACACACACACACACACACACACACACACACACAACACACACACAGACAGAAACACATATACACACACCACACACACACACACACACAACAACACAACACACACACACACACACACACACACACACACACACACACACACACACACACACACACACACACACACACACACACAAACACACGCATGCTGATGCACCAGCCACTGTAAAATGGATACAAAATAAAAAGCATGCTTAAAATTTTTACAATTATATTAATTTAAATGAACAAAATAGATGCCTAATGAATGATGATTCACATGTGGCTCCATTCAAAGGACAGAAAACATTAAATACATAGAAATAAATAAAGTTGATAGATAATAACCTTATTTATTCATATCCTGCTCCTCATATAGCCTGCTCCTCATGTAGCCTGCTCCTCATATAGCCTGCTCCACATATAGCCTGCTCCTCATATAGCCTGCTCCTCATATAGCAACCCAGTCGCCAAGAAAAAACGTTGAGGGTGTACGTTTCCATGAACACTGGATACGTAGCATTTCAACGTAAAAAATAGCGTGTTATACCTACAGTATCCACGCAGTGCCGCTGTGGAGGCAGGTTCGGGGTTTGGGTTTCACGGCTTTCGCGGCAAATTGTGGACACGATTGTTTAGGAGGGGGGGGGGAGGTTAGAATGTTGTGACCGGGGGGGGGGGGGGGGAACACGACGACGACGACACGATTGTAGGGGGGGTGGGGGGGGGGGGGGACACGTTTGTTGAGGGGGGGGGGGGGGGCGAGACCTTTATTATGTCCATGGGGGAGGACACGTTTGTAGGGGGGGGGGGCACGCTCGACAACGAGAGTTGGTTTTATGAACGCTCGACAACGAGAGTTGGTTTTTATTGAACGAGACCTTCAACACGAACAGCTGCATGAAACGTATGGACACGTCACTCTCGGTGACGTGTCGACAACAATGAACACCCGAACAATGTTAATAGAACAACACACAACCCAATAACATCCTGAACCATTAACCCCACTTAATCCTAACAACAAAACAAGTTAACAAAAGCCCCTTTTGTCAACTGACAACCCCAATTCCCAGGATCCCCGCGGCTCGGAAACACGGCGTAGCCTGTCTTAATCTTTATTATCTGAATGGGAAAATGCAATTTTTAGGAGAGATACACCAATTAAACGCGTTTTCTAATGACATTTCTAGCGAGAAATGTACATTTTCCTGACATAATCTTCAGTCAGTGAATGTGTATGATCTTATTAATCTTTATTATCTGAATGGGAAACTGCAATATTTTAGGACAGATTCACCGTTAAACGTGTTTCTAATAACATTTCTAGCGAGACATATTACTTTTTACTTGCATAATCTTCAGTCAGTGATTGTGTCTGATCTTAGTTTTATAGTATTAGGGATTGATCGGCTCGCTCGCATGTTTCAACGACGTCAGGTTGTTAAGAATAGGGACGCTGCTTTTCGCTAAACTAGCAGCTCACGTGCTTCCTGCGTTTGGTTATTAAACTGTTACTTTATGTAACTTTTAATGATATCATCTTGTTAGAAACACGTATATCAACCCAGTCGCCAAAAGCATATGTTGACAGTGTACGTTTCGTGAACACTGGATTACGTCGCATTTCAACATAAATAGCGTGTTATACACACACACGCACGCACACACACACAAGCACACACACGCACGCCAGACACACACAGACACAGACACAGACACACACACACACACACACACACACACACAACACACACACACACACACACACACACGGTGCATTTCGCTGCTAAAACAACAACAAAAAATTATTCCCTCAAATATTATACTAAAAGAACCGTTTTCCAAAGAACGAATGTAAACCATGCATTCTGAATGGGAGTGTTTCTCGATTTTTCCATGCTACACAGAACGAAATGTAAACCCATGCAAATAAAGACTTCATGCGTCATAATAATTTAAATATCATTAATCTCCTGAGTGTGTTTGGGTCGGTATTCTCTTTTTTCAACGGTGCTGGTGCCGTCTCCTTTGACCTTTTGACCCCAGACTTCTGGGGGAATAGCTGAATCAATTCATTAGTGTTATTACGAACAAGGTGTCCTTCAACATCTACGCTTCCAGGCGATTGCAACGGTGCCACACATGAGCATATTCGGTATTAATTAGGTGGTAGTAATGGTAGTAATTAGCTGTCGAAATTGGAGGCCTTAATCAATAATGAGCAGCTATTGATTTGCTTCCCGATAAAAAATTGTGACAAATGACATGTTATTTAGCATCTACACGTTGAGCTGAGTCCAATGACACCCAAGCATGGACACTCTAGCTAAGGTAACATGTATTTTACATGGTACACCTAGGTCTAGGACATGATCTCGATGTAGCAAGAGGGCGAGCTTGATCTCATTGGACTCAGCTTAACGTGTAGATGCTAATTAACATGTAATTTGTCAAAAATCTCCATAGGGAAGCAAATCTATAGCTGGTCATTATTAGATAAAGGCCTCCAAAATCGACAGCTAATTACTACCCCCGAAACATATTCAAATATGATCATGTGTGCACTGTTTGCAATCGTCTCGAACGTAGATGTCAAAGGACACCTTGTTTGCCCTGTTGCACGACCGGGAAGATATTTCATACTTCTAATGGATTGATTCATATTTTAAGGTTCTCGGAGTGAGACTTTAAGCGGCTGCAGCAGAAGTGTTTGAGACGAAAGATGATATCAAGACATTATAGAATATTCCCATTCACATTATGATTCTTCGTCATAACATCCGACCAAACATCCTTTACATTCACCGAGCGAAGATTATGAAAGTCCAGGCCCCCCCTTCCTGCACTCGGGGTCCGACCGGGCCAAGTTTCGGTGCGGGGGTCCCAGTTAGGCCCTAGAATATGGTATTCAAATTTCAGGGCGATAGGACCTTCCTATCTCAAAAACTGTTTTTCCACCACATTCTGAACCATTAGGTCTCGCAGGCAACACTTCTGAAGGGGCTTTGTCCAAATGACAGTCCATTTGGGAAAACTTTTTTTCTCTATAGGCTAGAACTACAAATCTTGGATATGTCGTTCTCGGGCCCCGGGAAATGTGTGTAAACATTTTAGCATCCCTAGCTATCTCGAAAAGGCCGGAAAAGGGGCGTGACCTCCAACAGTACAGTCACTGTACATAAGACAGAGGTTAGTTTCTAGGCCCCATTTTTGCTGGGATGGAGGTGTCATTTGTGGCTTAAATGTGTGTAGACACAGCTGGCCTGTGGCACGTCTTTGAAGTCTGGGGTCCAAAGGTCAAAGGAGCCGGCACCACGCCGCTTATGAGATAACAAAAAGTGAATCTGTATTTCTCTCATAACATTTTGTCATTATTGAAGAGAGGCCTGATTCTCAGATATGCATGTTGGACTGTTAGGGTATAGGTCTGGGAAGAACTTCAGGCCAAAATCTTGCAAGCGAGCCGCTGGGTGCAGGTGCAACGAGATGGAGCACTTGCTGAGTCATTTCCTGTAGGGCTGGAGCCACAGGTTGAAGCGTATATTCGTCCTTTGAAACCCCCTTTGATATACAAGAGACCCCAAGGTACAGTTTACTTAAATGTTCTCGCCTCAGTCACCTATTGCATCACTTCCTTTAGGGCTTCGGCCTCCTAATTGATCATTTTAGTATAATTGAATGCCCTCTTTCATACTATATGATACTTCCACCACTGGGACGTGGCAACCACTCTCCAAATCCATATGGGGGGGGGGGATGCTTTTGGACAGTAGGGGTGTACACTAGACATAAATAGGAAGCAAACTCAGGAGAAGGAATGACCTCTCACAAATATTTATTGAATAAATTGTTTCAAATAACCCTGCCTCGTTAAATCAATGAACTTGGTGTTTTGCTTTCAAAATAGGTTATAGAAGAAGTCTAAACTGCAGAAAATAAAAACATCCAAGCTGCCTTTTAAGGATACCTCGGAATATCTGTCTATTTTTTAACCGTCGGACCCCAGTTTACGACAAAAACACACAATTTACGGCAGCTCCTTTGCCGGTGGTTTTTAGAGCCATGTAAGGATTAGAGGGGGCGGTCGATAGCAACCACCATAGCACCATGACGGTCAAGTGACTTGATGCAGCCCCGTTGAAAAAAATAGAATACCACCCAACACACTCAGGAGATTAATGATATTTAAATTATTATGACCATGAAGTCTTTATTTGCATGGGTTTACATTTCGTTCTGTGTAGCATGGAAAAATCGGAGAAACACTCCCATTCAGAATGCATTGGTTTACATTTCGTTCTTTGGAAAACGGTTCTTTAGTAATAATATTTGAGGGAATTTTGTTGTTGTTTTAGCAGCGAATGCACCGTGTGCGTGTGTGTGTGTGTGTGTCTGTGTGTGTCTGTGTGTCCTGTGCGTGTGTGTGTGTGTGTGTGCGTGCGTGTGTGTGTATAACACGCTATTTTATGTTGAAATGCGACGTAATCCAGTGTTCACGAAACGTACACTGTCAACGTATGCTTTTGGCGACTGGGTTGGCTCTCAGATATACGTGTTTCTAACAAGATGATATCATTAAAAGTTACATAAAGTAACAGTTTAATAACACAAACGCAGGAAGCACGTGAGCTGCTAGTTTAGCGAAAGCAGCGTCCTATTCCTACAACCTGACGTCGTTGAAACATGCGAGCGAGCCGATCAAATCCTAATAACTATAAAACTAAGATCAGACACAATCACTGACTGAAGATTTATGCAAGTAAAAAGTATATTTCTCGCTAGAAATGTTATTAGAAACACGTTTAACGGTGAATCGGTCCTAAAATATTGCATTTCCCATTCAGATAATAAAGATTAATAAAGATCATACACATTCACTGACTGAAGATTATGTAAGGAAAATGTACATTTCCTCGCTAGAAATGTCATTAGAAACGCGTTTAATGGTGTATCTCTCCTAAATATTGCATTTTCCCATTCAGATAATAAAGATTAATATAAGCTACGCCGTGTTCCGGAGCCGCGGGGGATTCTGGGAATTGGGGTTGTCAGTTGACAAATGGGGCTTTTGTTAACTTGTTTGTTGTTAGGATTAAGTGGGGTTAATGGGTTCGGGATGTTATGGGTTGGGTGAGTTCTAAACATTGCCTCTGGTTCATTGTTGTCGACACCGTCACCGAGAGTGACGTGACCATCGTTTCGTGCAGCCTGTTCCGTGTGAAGTCTCGTTCAATAAAAACCAACTCTCGTTGTACGAGCGTTCAATAAAACCAACTCTCGTTGGCGCGGTAGCCCCCCCCTACAAACGTGTCTCCCCCCCCCCACCCTCAACAAACGTGTCCCCCTACCCCCCCCTAACTACGTGTCTCCCCCACCCCACCCCCTCACCGGTCAAACAACAGTATACCCACCTCCCCACCCCCTAAACAAACGTGTCCACAATTTGCGCGAACCCCGTTTTTGAAACCAAAACCCCGATCAGCCTCCCCGCGGCACGCGTGGATACTGAAAGGTATTAAACCGCCTTTTTTACGTTGAATGCTACGTATCCAGTGTTCATGGAAACGTACACCGTCAACGTATTTTCTTGGCGACTGGGTTGCATATAGCCTGCTCCTCATGTGTATAGCCTGCTCCTCATGTGTATAGCCTGCTCCTCATATAGCATGCTCCTCATGTGTATAGCCTGCTCCTCATATAGCCTGCTTCGACCAATCGCAACAGATTGTGTGTGTTGAACAATCACAGCAGACTGAGCTACTCGGGATGCGGGGCTTAACGCGACATGATACAAAAAAAACAGTTTTCTGAAAGATGCTGAAATTGGTTTTGCAAAAATTAACAGTATGAATATAATAGGAGGTATTTTAACCCTATTCTAGTTATACCCCCAAATGCAATTATCAACCCTAAAAAAGCATGATATGGGATCTTCAAAATGGGTAAAATCTTATTTCATTGTAGAGCTGGGCGCAACACATTGCTTCACTCTCTCTCTCCCCATTCTTCACTCTGAAGATCCCCTCCTCAACGTGCCCTGTCAAACCAGGACCTGGCACAAGACAAATCTTTCTGTTGGCTGGTCCCTGCAGATACGGACTACAGATAACCTAGAAGCTTGAATGGATTAACTGTCTGTATCTAAATGTGGACAGTCTTTTTAGGGGCTTTTTTGGTGTGAAAAAAGTCAGTGATACACATCTGGAAAGTCAGTTGAATCTGTATTATAGTCAGTCTATGTGTGGTATCTCCACACTAGAGCCTCTTTGGCTACGCAGATCTTAACCTGTACTGTTGTAGAGCTAGCAGGAACATTTTGAAACGTAACACTTTGAACGCGCATGTCAGTAACCATCACAATTAGAATCAAATTTAGTGGTAAAAACTGTAATGTGTATGGAAATGTACCATTGTTATTATAACAAGGTTCAGCATGCTTGTCATAATTAGATAGTTTTGACATCTAATAACTATGTTTCACCAAGATGTGTCTAACCAATGAAATCGAAAGATTCGCTTATGAATCTTTCGTTTTCAACAGGAATTGTTCCTTCCAATTTCAAGGTTGCGGTGTTAAAACCGCTACTCAAAAAGCCTGGCCTAGATCTGAATTAGTCAGGAACTATCGGCCTATATCGAATCTGCCCTTCATGTCCCAAGGTACAGGAAAGGAATTGTTTTTTCTTATAGCAAAGCAAATCGTGATTATCTGACGAGGAACAATCTCTTCGAACCTTCCAGTCGGGGTTCAGGAATTTCCACCTACAATTGAAACATGCTATTACAAGAGTGTAAATGACATCCTTGTTGCTTTTGGATTAAAATACAAGCTCAATGTTTGTGCTGCTGGACCTGAGCGCTGCGTTCGATACGATCGACCAGAGCACTCTTCTCACCGTCCTTGAGCACTACTGTCGCGTTTCGGGGTAACGGCTCTTGGTTGGCTTGAATCGTACCTCAAAGATAGAACCCAATTTGTGCTTCATGCGGGTTCAGAATCAAAGCACTGTAATTACGCTTTGGCGTACCACATGGGTCGGTCCTTGGTCCATTACTTTTTGCAATCTATATGCTTCCCCTGGGCGACGTTATCCGCAGCTTCGGAATTAGTTTCCATTGCTGTGCGGATGACACCCAGCTCTACATTCCTGTAGATTCCGGGGACTCTGCCCAGATTCAAAGGGTTGAGTCCTGTCTGGCTGCTGTGAAGGGCTGGATGTCACAAAATGTCCTACAGCTTAACACTGGGAAGACAGAGCTGATAATTATCGGCACGAAGCGGGACCGGGAAGAGTTTGAGGATGTCTCTCTGTGGTTGGATGCAGTGTTGTTTTTGGCAGGCATTTTAGATTTAGTTTTAGTCTTAGTCTTTTGACGAAATGCTTCTTAGTTTTAGTCCCATTTTAGTCATTTCTATCTTTGAAAGTTTTAGTCTAGTTTTAGTCTGACGAAAACTCAAAAGGTTTTAGTCTAGTTTTAGTCCGACGAAAACTCGTCCACCAGCCTCTCTCTGTAGTGTATGAGTGTGTGTGTGCCGTGTGCGTGCAGGCGCAGCTGCGCGCGAGCACACGAGCCAGTGTTGCGGGGGGGGGGGGGGGTGGAAGGGTCTCACGTGACGCGTTTTATCCAATCAGGTTGCTTGGATGCTCCCATTGAAACCCATTCTATTCTACGTGAACCACCTACATGTAAGCCGCTAGAAGCAGTTAAAATCGGAGCGGACTGGAGCGGAGTCAAATCCCCGCTCCGGCCTTTGAATTTAAAACCGCTCTGCGCTCCAACCCGCTCCAACGTATTTCTTCCGCTCCGCTCCACCACCGCTCCACGCTCCGCTCCGCTCACATGCTCTCACTAACAATTTAGTCTCGTCTAGTTCTCGTCTGACGAAAATGTCTACATTTTTCGTCACATTTTAGTCTTTATATGGCTTTGGTGACGTTCGTCTTAGTCTCATTTTCGTCATGGAAAAAAGGGGTCTGACGACGTCATTTTCGTTTTCGTCTTGCCTGACGAAAACAACACTGGTTGGATGGCTTCGCCATCCCACAGAGTGCGTCCGTCAAAAATCTTGGTGTCCTGTTTGACCCTCAACTATGCTTTGACCAACATATAAGAAGTATAACTAGAATTGCCTTTTTCCATCTGAGAAACATTGCAAGAATCAGACCAATGTTATCTGCAGTGGATGCAGAGACACTGATTCATGCTTTTGTTTCGTCAAGACTGGACTATTGCAATGCACTGTTCTTGGGATTACCGAACTGTAACACAAAAAGTCTACAGCTGGTACACAATGCGGCAGCTAGACTGCTGACCAGAACGAGAAAGTTTGATCATATCACACCTATTCTCGCCTCTCTGCACTGGCTACCAATAACTTTCAGATCAGACTTTAAGGTGCTATTGCTAACCTATAAAGCCTTGCATGGATTATCTCCGGCCTACCTGAAGGACCTGATCATTCCTTATAGTCCTTCTCGGTCCCTCCGGTCTTCGGGAGCCGGCCTTCTTTCATTGCCGAAGGTTAAAAAGAAATCGGCTGTGTATAGCCTGCTCCTCATATAGCCTGCTTCGACCAATCGCAACAGATTGTGTGTGTTGAACAATCACAGCAGACTGGGCTACTCGGGATGCGGGCCTTAATGCGACATGATACAAAAAAGACAGTTTTCTGAAAGAAAATTGGTTTTGCAAAAATTAACAGTATGAATATAATAGGAGGTATTTTAACCCTATTCTAGTTATACCCCCAAATGCAATTATCAACCCTAAAAAAGCATGATATGCGATCTTCAAAATGGGTAAAATCTTATTTCATTGTAGAGCTGGGTGCAACACATTGCTTCACTCTCTCTCTCCCCATTCTTCACTCTGAAGATCCCCTCCTCAACGTGCCCTGTCAAACCAGGACCTGGCACAAGACAAATCTTTCTGTTGGCTGGTCCCTGCAGATACGGACTACAGATAACCTAGAAGCTTGAATGGATTAACTGTCTGTATCTAAATGTGACGGTCTTTCTAGGGGCTTTTTTGTGTGTGAAAAAAGTCAGTCGATACAACATTTGGAAAGTCAGTTGAATCTGATTATAGTCGAGTCTATGTGTGATATCTCCAACACTATAGAGCCTCTTTGGCTACGCAGATCTTAACCTGTTACTGTTGTAGAGCTAGCAGGAACATTTTGAAACGTAACACTTTGAACGCGCATGTCAGTAACCATCACAATTGGAATCAAATTTAGTGGTAAAAACTGTAATGTGTATGGAAATGTACCAATGTTATAACAAGGTTCAGCATGCTTGTCATAATTAGATCGTTTTGACATCTGATAACTACGTTTCACCAAGATGTGTCTAACCAAAGGCATATCCAAAACGCTTTGCAAGTTACTTTAACACGCGTGCATTAAAGGAAAACACGCAAAAGCAACAACACTATCACAAAAGCAACAACACTTTCACAAAAGCCACAACACTATCACAAAACCACAACACAACAACAAAAGCTGCAATACAACATAGTTGAACGAACAGGTTTGCCTATTATTGCTGGATGAATATTATTATATCCTGATAATTGATCAAATGTGGATAGGCTATGCCAAATAAAATAACAGGTAAGCTTTAAAACGTTACCTTGACTTTTGAAAGGCATACTGGCATTATACAAGAATTTGATGTTCTTGCCACACAAACTACAAAATGCTGTTTCAGAATTCAGGTTGAATCAACAAATAAGGACAATACTTTGTAATCTCCAATAAAACTTATGACAAAGGGCAAGAACTTCCCTCTTCCACACCTGTTGGCAATAATACAGAAGTCTGTTTTTTGTCAACATCCGTATGCGCTCACTTCTGTTTTGTTGTAGCTTTTGCTTTTAGCTTTTGTGTTGTGGCGCTTGCATTTGTGTTTGTGTTTTCCGTTATGTGCTTGTGAGTGTGTATCAGCGTTTTGGATAGACACTTCCAAATATTGTAAGTCAGCAAGTTAACATCATGTTACTTGTGCGAACATTTTGTTAGAATTAAAAGACATAACTGAATAAATGTAAGGTTACTAAAACTAAAATAACTAGTATGTGAACCAGACCGGTTTTCACCGGCATTCGCGGGGAGAACATCCAACTGCGTCCTTTGTTGTTTTGAATGAGAGAGCCTAGCAAACAGTACATAGCTTACTTTCAAACCACGCAAAAGTCACAGAAAATCAGGGATCATTGAGCCACATATTTAAATAAATATATGATATATGATTAGACCAGTGGTTTTCAAACTGTGGGGCGCGCCCCCCCTGGGGGGCGCCAGAGTTCTTCAGGGGGGGCGCGACGTGAGATAAAAATAAACCCGAAGAAAAACCTGAAAGTGTAGAAGTACCCTAACTAAATCAATTTTCAACCGTTTATCTTCGTGCAAACCATTTAACAAATCTACACACTTGTATCTTCAATAATATCGAAACAGAATTTCGTTATCATTTAAAATTTCTTCAGAATCACAGTTTTAGTTTCATACCGCTTCGTTTTCAGCTGCTTTCATTGAAGACGTCAGCCCATTCTGATACACCTACTTCTAGACATCGTAACTCATTCATTTTTCAACCGTTTACCATCGTTCAAACCATTGAACAAATCTACACACTTGTATCTTCAATACCATCCAAATGGAATTTTGATAGCATTTATACTTTTTTCAGAATCACAGTTTTAGTTTCAAACCGGCATCGTTTTCAGTTGCTTATAATAATTTAGGTCACCATAGCAACGCCGGTAAACAAACCCCGCCGAATAGTCGAATCTCTGGACTGAAAAAGCAGATCTGATTTGACTCTGAAAATTCAGAGTCTGGGACCCTGAATCTGTGTAAACTGGCAGTTTACACAGATTAAGATGTTCAAATGTATTTAAAAAAGGTTAAGCTAAAACATGCTTAGATAAAGTTGTTAAATTGTGTTAAGAAATGTGTTTAAAAACGCACAAAGAAGTTGTAATGTTTCAGAAATATGTTTAAAATGTTTAAAAAATATGTTTCAAATGTTTTAAAATTATGATCAGAGATGTTCAAAATGTGTAAAATAATTAAGATAGCTTTAAGAACACATGTCTTCAGAACTTTTTTTGGGGGGGGGGCTAGGCTGAATTATTTTCTCTGAGGGGGGGCTCACTCTCTCACACTTTGAAAACCCCTGGATTAGACGATCATTCAACGATGTGTCTGACCTGACAAATAAGATCCACCCATGCAAAGGACCCCCCAGCCCTCGTACAGCTCCATATTGACAGACTCCCTGAGTGGACGTACAGCACGGGGAGGTGAGGTGTGGTGGTCTGTGTGGTCTCTGACTCACCTTGAGGTAGACCTGCAGGTCCTGGGCCTGTGTGTGCAGCAGGATGTCTGGCTGCATGTGCTTCAACACGGCCACACACACGTACACCTGGTAGTCGGGGCCCATGAGCACACAGGTGGACACGTAGTGGCAGACCTCAGGCCAGTCCAGGTAGTTCCAGAAGCACTGGTTCAGCCACTGCAGGCACATCTGGAATCACCACAGAAACACATCCATCAGCTTCATACTGGGCGGTAAATCTATTTCAGGCAGGCGTGAGCAGAGCAGAGCCAGTAGGCCCGCCCAAACGAGGGGAAAGCTGTCAGGGGCCACTCACAGGGCCGCCAAAACGAGGGGAAAGCTGTCAGGGGCCAGAAGGGGTTAAGGTGAAGGTAAGCCCGGTGAGGGAACAGCCCAGAGACCTCCTGCTCTGGTTCTAGTGTGGTTCTAGAAACCCCCTGATCCGGTTCTAGTGTGGTTCTAGTGTGTTTCCTTCTCTTGACCGAAACACTGATTCTGGTCGACGTTGTGCCCACCTGGGACGGGGTGAAGCCAGACATCCTGAAGGCAGAGTGGACCAGGGGGACCTCAGCCTTGAGCAGCATCTCTACGTAGTGAGCAGTGCACCAGTAGACCGGAGGGATCCCCGAGGCCGCCACAGGGGCCGGTAGATGGACCTGACACAACAAACAGATCAGTGTAGTGCTCTTGTTATTTCTGGATTGGACCATAGAAAATATGCGACCAGTGTTGTCAAACTAAATGGACTCTAGCAATGTTATAACATTTCCAGTCGAAGCATAAATGTTGACAATTTCACATTTCCCCAAAATTGACAATTTCAAAGATACAAATCAGTAACCAGTTGATGTTAACCTATGATGAAAGTGTGATGTGTGTAGCATGCATCTATTTGTGGGAACCCTATCTGCAGTGTTATTCTTCCTCATGTTGGCAGTCTCCTAATGGAACCATGTTGCCTCAAACCGTAGTAAATGTTCTGTAACCTAATAACCGCTTGTTTTTCCTTGCTTTGAACAAAATTGAGCATCTTAGGTAGCCTGCAGCTAGCGTTGCAATGTACATAATCTGACTATACACAGTGAAGACAACGGGCTTACAGAGGGCTGAGGGGGAATCCAAAAAGGCTTTGATGAGGGGCTGCATAATGAGACGCGATCGCTGGGATGGTGGAAGACCTTCCCTCTCCTGGAGGCCTCCACTGCGGTTTACAATGATACTATAGCTCATTATGGAGCCCTTACTGTTCCTTGATTTCTTCTTTAGTCACAAGCCTCGCTGACAAGCTGTAGCACAGTGGTTAGTAGTGGTCGTTCATCATGTAGCAGTCATAGGTTCATCATGTAGTGGTCATAGGTTCATCATATAGTGGTCATAGGTTCATCATGTAGCAGTCATAGGTTCATCATGTAGTGGTCATAGGTTCATCATATAGTGGTCATAGGTTCATCATATAGTGGTCATAGGTTCATCATGTAGTGGTCATAGGTTCATCATGTAGTGGTCATAGGTTCATCATGTAGTGGTCATAGGTTCATCATGTAGTGGTCATAGGTTCATCATGCAGTGGTCATAGGTTCATAGTATAGTGGTCATAGGTTCATCATGTAGTGGTCATAGGTTCATCATGTAGTGGTCATAAGTTCATAGTGTAGTGGTCATACGTTTATAGTGTAGGGGTCATAAGTGCATTATATAGTGGTCATAGGTTCATAATGAATTGGTCATAAGTTCATAGAGTAGTGGTCATATGTTTATAGTGTAGGGGTTTTCTGCGTCCAATCAGCGAACAGAGTGTGTGGCTGAGAACAATGACATTAAAGTCAGCTCTCGTTGACAGACATCTTCACGCACGGTATTTGGTTTGTTTACAGCCTGTGTGCAATGTGATTCCCGGCCAAACGTTAGCGAATGGTTATATGGTAGATCCAGAGTGGCACTGGGCAGATCCAATAGTTTTAAACTTCAACAGACACCCGCCTTCAAGTGAGTTAACGTTTGGCAATTGAGAGTCTGATAGGACGAGGCTACAAATTTACCTGACACTAAGGCTATTTCAGATTCTGATGAAACATGTATAAACTGACCCATATATTCACTCGGAAAATGTATGTTTGCAAAAAGAAATGTACCCTCAATGATGACACAACTTTACAGCATTGTTTTAGGAAACAAATTCATTTAGTTTAACTACAGCATATTGTAAATTATATAAATGGTTATTTAACATTGTTATTTGAAAGACCCATACCTGTCAAGGGCATTGGATATTGGATAATTAGTTAAATAAAACAGCATTACAATAAAGTAATGTTGTGTTTGAGGTAGGGTATTAACCTGAAGTATGGCACTGAACATCGTATTGTACCATGAGCTACAAAACCATCTGGCTGTTGTTTTTGCTGGTTGTCATGGTACTTATGCTAATAATGCTGAACAAGGATTTCATGCTGTTAATGTTTTCTACTGACCTGTTCACTGAAATATTTAAATCAATTTAAATTCAGTCTATAGAAGGTAACAATTAATAAATCAATATTACACATCAGTAGCATTTACTGCTGCTTCCACTCATGTGCACTTTCCCATTCATGCATTAATAACCAGTAAAGAGCAAGTACAAATGAACTTAGCTAAAAAGGTAACATTCAATCAACTAACTCTTCTAAGGGAATGAATGTGGCAAATATATTTGCAACAGAAATTTCCCAGAATGGCCGTTCCATCAGATTCAATGCCTTTCTTCCAGGCAGGAGCGTTTGGTAGACAGCGATTCTGCCCCATTGGTTTTAAAATGCAATTAAAACTGCTGTGACAGTCTCTGCCCACGCAGGATGTCTCAGGACGGCTGAGAGGACGCTGGCGTGTGTAATCTGCGACTACTCTCCATTCATCCCAAGACGATCTGTGGACTACCTCCAATAAGAGTTTCAACACAGGGAAAGCTGAGCGGTAGGGCAAAATCTGTGCGCATTCACATGGGCGGCAACCTCTTCCTGGTCAACAGCCGCTTTTGTAACCGCCTCCCCTCTGCCGCCCTTCCTTCATTGAAATGAATGGAGGGGGCAAGTTGCCGCACGGCGGTGTGAAACTGGCTTAACGCTCCCAGCCGGATGCGCCATGACTCTACAAATACTCTGCAGCTGAACTTTTCAAATACAGCACTCTCTCCTCTCCGAACTGCCTCGAGGTCATCAGATCTCTCTGCCTTCTTCGTCGCCCCAACTACGTGCATAGGGCTGCCCGACATAAGTTTGTTTACATGAATACTACTCCAGCTGTCCCCGCAGTTAGGTGTAATGCTTCACTGCAGCAACATCATTAAAAACAAACCACGCCCCCTGCTCTGCATCAATTGCACTGTGACCCCTGTTATAGCCTCCACTAACAGGGCTGCCATGTTCATGTTACTGAACGCTCGCTCACTAAATAACAAAGCCCTACTAATTTATGATATTACAGGGGTTTTTCTAGAAAAAATTTGTGCGGAGCTTTTGAAAAATTTGAAAATTTGGTGCGAGGGACCAAATCCGCATCAAAAGCTCTATTGTGCGGAGCTTTTGAAAAAAAAACGACATTTTAAAAACACTGTAAACTAAGTCACCAAACGCTATATTTTCTTTCTTCTCAGACACTCTCAGATTCACTGAACTGATAAATTTGGTTCGGGAGAAGAGATAAAAGCCCGCCTACACTGTAAACTGATTGGCTGACTTACCGATCCTCTTTTGAAGCAACCTTGAGTATCCTGAAAGGCGCTATATAAAAAATATATATATTATTATTTAATTATTATAAACAGTTTCACAGAGCTTTGTATGATGAGTGAGCAATCAAACCAAGGTCAAACAGGTGAGCTACAATAACCTACACTAATGTCTGTTACAAGAGGCTGGATTAACATGTTCAGGCAGAATCAGGGGAAGCCAGATTTCAGGAGGCTCATGCCTTCTGAAGGTTCATGCTGAAGCCCCAACCTGGGGCAAACCTGGTCCAGGTCAGGTTAGCTCTGAGACAACTCCCACCAAGCCTGTAGTCTCATTGGATTAGATAACAATAACAAACAACTAGAAATTGTCATATACATAAGTCTTGTATTCCAAGTTTATTATTTTCCTCATTGTCAGTATTTTACCTTAACTAACAATTTAATAGCAACCTAAAGTAAATTTAACTGATAGGCGATTTCTATTTAGACCCTTAGTCAAAGTCTTCGCCTACACATTGAAAATGGCCATTTAAACATGGATTTGTGTGAATCTACTAAACAATAGGTTCTCCCTTTGGACCTAGTTTAACATAGCTGAGCCAGGGGGTCTAGGGGTACCGTAGCTGAGCCAGGGGGTCTAGGGTACCGTAGCTGAGCCAGGGGGTCTAGGGGTACCGTAGCTGAGCCAGGGGGTCTAGGGTACCGTAGCTGAGCCAGGGGGTCTAGGGGTACCGTTGCTGAGCCAGGGGGTCTAGGGGTACTGAGCCAGGGGGTTGAGGGGTACTGAGCTAGGGGGTCTAGCGGTACTGAGCCAGGGGGTCTAGGGGTACCGTAGCTGATCCAGGGGGTCTAGGGGTACCGTAGCTGATCCAGGGGGTCTAGGGGTACCGTAGTTGAGCCAGGGGTCTAGGAACTCAGGCTTTAGCACTTAACAGCTTAGGCGGCCGCCGAAGCAAAACATACCTACGGCCTTAACTATGACGTCCAACAATAAATACATATATATATATATGTTTATATATATATATATATATATTAGGGATGTGCATCTCCATCAGGAGGACGATGCGATACACATCTCGATGCACTGCCAACGATCCGATCCATTCAAGCTACATAAAAGCAGCTACTAATGCGATACGATACGATTCACCCCTATTGCGATGCAGTGCGATTCAACACGATACGATTCGACACAACAAGATGCGATGCTAAATAATACAATTCTATGCAATTTAATATGATACATAATGATTTATTTATTTGTCAGACAACAAATCAGTAACCAGGTTTCTGACAAAAGAAAACATTTATGTGTATGTGTGTAAGTGTGTTCTGAATGTAACATTTTTGTTGTCAGACAACAAATCAGTAACAAGGTTTCTGACAAAAGAAAACATGTATGTGTAATGTGTATGTGTATGTGCATAAGTGTGTTCTGAATGTAAAATTTTTTCACTATACCTGACAGTCACAACACAGTTGCTTCATCCTAAACATGTGGATCAACTGCCTCACACACTTAAATTTAACTAATTTGTCCTATTGTCAGGTTTTCTTAAAGGTCCATGACACTGAAAATCTCACTTTGGGAGGTTTTCTAACATAAATATGAGTTCCCTAGCCTGCCTATGGTCCCCCCAGTGGCTAAAAACTTGCGTTTGGTGTAAAACTAGCACTAGACTGTTCTGCCTCGCCTTTGAAAAAAACGGAGCCTGAAGCGCGCTGATTTGGTAATGTCTGTGCTCATGACGTCATCAGGCAATCTCAGCTCCTCCCCTTACTCTGCCTGGCCCGCCCAGAGACGTTGGCCTGCCACTGAGACTCGACCGTGCGAGCGCCACATGTGTGTGTGTGAATACACACACTGTAACGCAAGTGTTTCTTGTCGGTTCTTTGACGTGTCTTGTATTTCCACAACGAGACTGTCGTGGGGGTTATCTAAGCCATGGTTTGAGAAGGAATCGGGGGTAAAGGATACTTTGGTTTTGACTCGCTGAAGTACATGAACTGCGATCATGCCGCCGGTTGCCGCGAGGCCACATCTGCCCGTCAGCAGGCAAGCCGGCAGCAGGCAGCGAGCGGTTCAGTCGACTTCAGGTTGATGTGAAAGTGGAAGAACCAGAGACGTCGCAGAACCCGACAAAGTCGTTTGCGATTCATAATATCGTCTGGAGGCGCACACAATATGTTATATGATATAGATATCTTATGTGTTATATGATATTATTTAGATATAGAGCTCCAGGACTGTAACGCAAGTGTTGTACACTTCCTTGTTATTTGGATAACCGTTCTGCTGTTGGTGTGATGGCTCATAACACAGTCGGACTCTCGTCTCTGGTATTTCTACAACGAGACTCGTATTGGGGGTTATCTCAGCCAAGGTTGAGAATGAATTTGGGGGAAGGAACTTTGGCTTTTGACTCCCTCAAGAACATGAACCACGACAGGAGGAGAAAGGGATTCTTTGCCGGCAGCGCTTATGCACCTCCTCCTCCGGCGGTGGGTCCCTCAGCGGGGCTCAAGCGGGAGACATTTCGCCGCCAACAATCCCTTTCTCCTCCATGTCGTGGTTCATGTTCTTTCTTTCTTTGCAAAGCCAAAGTTTTGCCAAACCTTGGACTTATTGCAAGCTTTAGGGACGTATAACTCCTCATCAGCCATTTTAACTCTCCTGAACACTCCTTCAACTCGCGCGATACTCTGCCGCGACACTTCACGAGAATCTGCCACTGACAGCAGTGGAGATGAGAGCGCGTTTAGGAAACAGTTAGAGAGGGGGAATCTAGAAATATACAATTGTACCGGATTATACCGATGCAAAATTTTTAGGTACGATGCATCGCGGTTCATCCCACATTGTATCCGATGCACCCATTTTTGATCCGGGCCATCGCATCGTGAGCTTTTATGACGATGCATCGGTGCGAACCGGTGAATCTTCCCATCCCTAATATATATATATATACATATATATATCTTTTATATTATACAAAAGTATAAAATAATCTAAACTTCACTCTCTGTGTATAGATCAGGCTGCAGGTCCACAGTCCGACAGCCTATATGAAATAAGCATAAATGGTCTACCTGTAAAAGACTGCCCCCCCTTCCCCACCGTCAGACAGCAACCCCCCTCTACAGTCAGATCAAGTTGAGTAAGGCGCATATAAGATGATACAGTTTTGGAGAACCACAAAGGTTAGGAAGATCGATATTTTGAAAGGATTTCTATGTGAACGATCCAACCGCAGTATAGTAACCGTTCTCCAGGAGTCACGAATTCAAAGGCCCAACAAAATGGACAACAGACATCCAGAATACTGAAGAACTGGTACTGATCAAATGTCATCCCTTTTACTAGGCTTCACTGGGTTCCAATTGGTGCCAACATCACATTCAAGACACTGGTAGACACCCAACTGTGCTGCTTATTAAACCCTTTGTATCTTTAATCACTGGTCAGACTCTAAAGTCCCGCCCACACACTTTGGTACGTTGCCTAGCAACATTTCTGCATGGATTCAGATTCAGTTTTGAAAGAAAGGTCCCTAACTTCCAGTTCTTTTTTGCCATAACTGCATCAAGCTCTCTACCTCCTAAGGAACTGTGTTTTCTCCTTCAAAAGACGGAAATAAACATAATGTTCCCCTGAGGACCAGAGCCCACCAGCGGTAGGTCTGTACTCACAGAGCCCACCAGCGGTAGGTCTGAACTCACAGAGCCCACCAGCGGTAGGTCTGAACTCACAGAGCCCACCAGCGGTAGGTCTGCAGTGTTTCCCCTAGAATTTTTTTTAGGCCCGGTGGTAAGAGCTGATAATGTGATTTGTTATACATTTTTCACGGGATGCTAGAGTATTTGTTGGTTATTTCCATATAAAACACTTGCTTAGCCATCAGAAGTTGGTTAAGTTATGGACATATAAAGAACGAGGCTTGTGTTTCGC
The DNA here is from genome assembly GCF_026213295.1 of Gadus chalcogrammus. Lineage (NCBI taxonomy): Eukaryota > Metazoa > Chordata > Actinopteri > Gadiformes > Gadidae > Gadus > Gadus chalcogrammus. The sequence goes on along the minus strand of NC_079432.1, from coordinate 19,081,565 downwards.
GGGGGCGGTAAAAATGTCCATGGCGGGCTGAACCAATCAGACGTCGCATTTACGCGATCGGTTCGTGGTATAGTTCTTCTGCCGGAGAATAAACAGTGTTTTTCTAAAAACAAAGTTGATTTAATATAAACTAATTTCATGTACAGGAGCATAAAGCACCAATACATATTGAGATAGCTGGTGGTGAGCTTGGATGGTTATGATATTATGGCTAATAATAATAATAAAAAAAAGATTTTTTTTTTTCATTTCTCTCTTTTTCATTTTTTTTGGCCGGTTGTTGGCCTGGCGGGGGCGCTCGTTGGCCTGGCGGCCCGCCAGGCCTGAACAATGGTAGGGGAAACACTGGTCTGTACTCACAGAGCCCACCAGCGGTAGGTCTGAACTCACAGAGCCCACCAGCGGTAGGTCTGTACTCACAGAGCCCACCAGCGGTAGGTCTGTACTCACAGAGCTCACCAGCGGTAGGTCTGTACTCACAAAGTCCACCAGCGGTAGGTCAGTACTCACAGAGCTGTGCATGCGGGCGGGCCAGAGGAAGGCAGAGCAGAGCAGAGTAGAGAAGTCCACCAGCCAGCGTCGCACCCGCTCGCCGTCGCCCGCCATCATGAGGAACAGGGTGGCGGCCAGCCAGTCCTGGCCCGGGTGGAGATCTGGGACGGCAGCTGGAGCTTAGGGTTGAGGATGTGTGGCTTTAGGTGAGGAAAAGCTATTGACCAAACTTTAAATAAAATAAAATGAGGATTATAGACACCAATATAGGAAATCCAATCTCAGTCCACAGCATGAAACACAGACGAGTGTTTGTTGTTGTGCTAGACCTTGACGTTGACATGTAGCCGGTTTCGTTGGAATATTAGTCTGCAACGCTATTGTGAAGCTAATGCCTAATTAATTTACACATTAGAGAACAGAAATGGGGCATTGCTGGCACTGCATTATTGTTTCTTAATGTATTATTCATCATTTTTGGACTGGTTCACGAACTCAGGGCAAGATACAGCGAGTACTATCAGGTTTAATGTCATAAATGTGGAGGTAATTACACTGCAAATGATGAAACTACAGCGATTTTAATATAAATTATTGTTTTTTGTGTATCTGTAGTGAACAGTGTTTGGTAATGGCTTACAAATGAGAGTATGATTAAGTGTTAGCGGTTTGATTGTAGGCGTGAATAAGAACATTGTTGTTAATAATTAATAATGTTCTGGTGTATTCAGGGCCTGGAAACTAATGTCTTCTAATTAACCCACACAGTAGCATGAAATTGCTTCCCAACGGCCATCCTACTATGCTGTACAAAACATGGCCAACCGTGACTAGGTATTCATAACAAACATCTGTGGCAGACTGCAGGGAGGAGTGAGGTGAGTGGTAGGTCTGGCCTACCATACATGGACATACATGGACTTCCTCCCCTTAACGAGGCAGGCCTGAAGGTCATCAAGAGGGAGTGCTTGCAGGTAAAAGACAGAGCAGGCTACCACAAGGGGAAGAAAGGCTAGCACACTACAAGCAGGATCTGTGCGATCGCCTGGAAGAGCGGTACGGCCTTCGAGAAAGGGATAGGTGGAAAGTGTTGGACTGATACGAACGGTATCCTAGAGGAGGTAGATGAGCCTTTTCCCACCCTGGGAGTTTACGAGGTAAATAACCCATCCCTTTGAACTGCTCTCTGTGTGCTGTGTGCTGTGAAACCCCACACCCACAGGCCCGCTACACATCATATATGTCAAAATAATGAAGCTGGATTCATTATTAATCAGGCGTTGGAAGGGGACAGAAAACATAGACCCACCATCCATTAAGAGGCTATGTCCTCTACCTTTGCTTATATTACAAAGGTTACTTGTGGTTATGTATTTTACATTTATTTACGAGTGCTTACTTGAGTGCTTACTTCTGTGTTTGCAATAGCGGCCCCTTCATTATTACACCACCGCTAGACATTTGGTACGCTCAAATGGTGGTGAACATTATGGCACAGGCAATCATAAATAATGTAAGTAGACTTTTCCCCTAAAGTCTATCCCTATTTGTAGTATTGAAAACGACCAGTTTTATATTAATTTGAATTATAATATTTATAGGTAATTAAAATAGGACTTTCTCAATGGACATCTCGACAAACATAGTTTCTTCTGTCCTATACAGAGTTTAGCTTTTTATATTTTCAAACCAAAACTATGAACCAAAAATACTGCTATTTGTAACCCACCGCGTTATTATTATGTGGGTTGACTACAAACAACATTATCTACATCAGCTGTAACTATGTTCTCTCAGTCTATGTTTCATGTTATAATGGACAACTAAGAAGAAGAGAGCCCATACTTAGAAGACTTCTCCTTCCATTCATCACAGAAGCACCACAGGGCTTTTCAGTGGAACAAGACACACCAAGGTCAACCCTAAGAAGGGCCAAAGCAACAAGGAGATACTTTAATGCTTGAGTTACAAGAGTTTTCAGTAATGGCTGCTGCACGGTGGGTACAATTAAAGATCCCATATCATGCTTTTTGAGGGTTAATAATTGCATTTGGGGGTCCTACTAGAATATTGTTACATGCCTGTATGTTAAAAATACCCCTTATTATTTTAATTTCTGCAAAACTAATTTGGCATCTTTCAAAAACGTTGTTTTGTCTCAAGTCGCTTTAAGGCCCCCCTCGTGATTGGTCAGTGGTGAATGGCTGACCAATCTGCTGTGATAAGTCAGCACGCCCACTCTGTTGCGATTGGTTGAACGCTTTGTGGGTGTGTCTGCTAATTCCCACCCCCGAAGAGTTGTAAACATTGCGGGTAGCCGGAATGTTAATTGGGTGACGTCAGCCCCGTCTGGCGTCACCCAATTATTGAGAGGGTTCTCGGTGGACGCCAATACTCCCCCTGACTCCGACTTAGATTTTTCTAGTTTAGCAGACGTAAAACATGTATACATACGGCATACAACAGTCTTAAGAAAATGGAAAGTAAAAAAAGCAAGATATCATCCCTTTAAAACGAATGGCTGAAAGTAGATTGAGACGGCAGTCGTTAGTGCCAATAGATACACTGACTTTCTCAAAGGCCTGTGGTCTAAAATAATCAACCAAGGCCTGCTGGCCAAAGGCATACAGCCGTTGGTCCGAATTCTGACCTCCGTCAGTTTGGCCAGTTCCCGTGCCTCTCCCAATGTGTGGGGCAGGTGGCTGAGTCCATGGCGGTGGCAGTGAGGATACTGGGGTGTGTTGTGGCTCGCTGTGCAGCCAGGAAGAGGTGGCTGTGTTTCAGCAGCAGCGCCAGCTCCTCTGTACCCTCGTCCTTCAGCAGGCCCAGGGAGCGTCCGTACCTGGGGAAGAGTTCACACATTATGAACACATTCATGTTCATTATTACCCAAAGCTCATTTTCACATTAGTCTAAATACTTTTAGGGGTCGATTCATACCTCCGGATTCGGACGAAATTCGTCCGTCCGTACCAACCGTTGTCTCCGGGACTACCCTTCATACCTCCGTCCGGTTTCAGCGTTGTTATGGATGTTACGCAATACATTCTCTAGAGGGCAGTGACTGTCGTGTCACAAATTACCGCCATTGACAGTCGCAAACATGGCATCTGTAGAGGAGATGATAATGCTTTGTGTCATCCGAAAACGGCAAAAGAAAAAGACGCAAAAAGTGTAGGCCTACAGAGCGGTGGAATGTTACACCCCTCACCAACCCGCAGATTCTCTCCTCAAAATGTTGCACCATTTTTAAATCACCAGTTAGAATTCATTGCCAAAGCAAGTGAACAATAAAACGTTAAATACAATATATATATACATATCAGATATTATACTACTCTCTCTATTTTCGCAATTGGTTGGACTTCTGACCCTATACTGCTGCCTCGATTTCCGTTGGTATTGCTCCGCTTCTACGGGAGCACTCCGGACACGCAAGCTCAGAGGCGACGGACCCACTGACAGACAAAACGACCTCCGGGACCGAATGAAAGGGTTCCTATCCGTATTTACCGTAGGTTGTGAATGGGCTTTAATGCGTCCATAGAATGTTACACGAGATGTGAAAGTTGATATCCTAGTTTTCAATCTTTATGTGTGCTCCATATATTGATGTATGATATACATATATCTATGTATCTAAAGATATAGATATAGACATACATACATACAGTGTGTGATCTCTGAAAACTGAGGGGGGGGGGGGGATTTATTGCTGAAAATAAATCAAGCATTTCAGAACTTGAACTTCTTCACTGCATTTGCAGGAATATTTTAATATGTTTTTCTTATTTAACTCATCAAGTAACATACAACAATATTTTCAATCTAATAGCCTGACTTGAACTTTCCTGATGTGGACGCATAGGGGCTACGATCATTCACAAAAAAAAAAAACATGCAAGAATTAAACCTCCCTTCCAATACCATAGACAGTGCCACTCGGCCAGGCATGCAGAAACACTATTTATGAACGAATGAATAATCTCAATCCAAAAGTACAAGGTGGCATCAAAGTAAAATAAAAATGCTACAGTGTAGGCCAATGCTATATTCTATATAGGGCCCGACCGATTCATCGGCCTGCCGATTTAATCGGCCGATTATAGCCTTTTTTAAATTAATCGACATCTGCCAAAAAGACGCAGATTACAACCGTTTTTTTTTTTTTTTTTTAAATGTTATTGCGCTTAGTATCCTGCAGATTGCGCTCCTACTCGCCTTGCTAACTAACAACTTTAGCTGGAGTAAAAAAGAGGAGATTGAATTTTACCGTACAACATGAAAGCACGCTCGCTCAGGCAGCTGCGCGCTCACCTAGCTCACCAATGTACACAAGACGCGTTGTTTGAGCATGTTGTGCCTGTTTTTCTTTAGGTCCCCGGCCATGTTAATTTGTTATACTGTAGACTCTAAAGGCCAATTTCCACCGGAATCGGCACGGAAGCGCCACGGCAGCGAAGCGGCTGTGTTCCGTACTGCAATCCCCACTGGAAGCGGCACGGACACGTTCCGACAGATGGCTCAAGACGTGCATAATTATAATAAGTATTCATACAATATTATTCACAAGTTATATTCAAACCATATATATTATAATATATATATATATATATATATATATATATATATATATATACATAGGCCTACCTTATAATCAACCATACACATTACCCATTAAATACGGTAGACCTATGATTTCTAGATGTCATGGCAACGTCCACTCGCGACACTGGACTTGCGAGGCATCGACGCAGACTTTCAATTCTTCTTTGCCACTGATTAGCTATTGATACCATACCATAGATAGACTGTATAATATTACAATACCCTGTGAATTGCATAAGGATCGATGTGAGCTCATGAATATTCATGCACAAGGGCAAACTGATTGGCTGTAGTCGTGTTCTGAGACACGGCAGCGAACCGGCAACTTTCAGAAATAGAAGAGGCAAGTATCGTAAACGAAGTGCCGGTTTGTGGACGGTTCCGTGCCGTGCCGGTGCCGTATCCAGTGGAATAGCCTACGTTCACTTTAATGGTTTCTATTATTTTCGGCGAGCGATTCGCTGCCGTGCCGCTTCCGTGCCGATTCCAGTGGAAATTGGCCTTAACGGTGTGACCATACTGCTCAGCACGCACGTGTTAGTCACTGCTCACGAGCGCAGCACATTGGGAGTTATTTATTTATTTTACATTTTACATTCCACTCATTTTAGGCTGTAAATGTATTCTAAAACACTCAAAGGTTCTGCATCGAATTCACATATTCTTCAAAAGTGTTTAAAGTATATTTAAGGAATCAAAAACTAAGTTTTATAGGCTTTTTTTTGTTTTGCTTTTAATCGGCCGATTAAATCGTAATCGTAATTTTTCTCTTAAAATCGGCATCGGCATCGGCACTCAAAAATCAATATCGGTCGGGCCCTACGATATACTAAAACTGCTTTGGTGACAGACCCCCGTCGTCTTTTTCTGAAGCATGTGGCCCCTCTTTCACCCACATCTCTGCCAATCGCTGGGCAGGGAAGGATCAACCCCTGGTCCATTTACTGATATGAACAGTAGGCGGTTCAGGGTGGAGAGGGTCTAATGTTTCTGTCTTCTGTGGGAATATGGTTCATTGCGCTGAATCCCGCACACTGGGAGTGTGGAGACAGTGGTGAACACTGTAGCATGGAGCAGCAAAATTGGGTCTTCTGTGACACCAACACTTGAATGGGTAGAACTCCTCGAGGAGTAAGGGACTGGTTGCGGCCTCAAAAGCAGGAGACTTGTCGTCCCCATACAGGATGCACTTGTCCTCATCAGATGGCTATCTGACGAACTGGACTGATAAAGAGCCGCTGCAGCCGTACTAATTCCTAAGACCTCAGAATCCTCAGTGTAACACCTCACACCACAGCTGGCCTCATATATCTCAGAGTCCTCAGTGTAACACCTCACACCATTGGCCCATGGTGCTGTGTCCTCTCTCCTCTGCAGAAACAGGGACAAGGCCTGCAGACGCGCCAGCGCATCTCTTACCAACGGCCTATCCACCAAAGAGTGTCATTGTGTCATTTTACCATGAACACCCAACATTTGGCCCCCTCTATGGAACATCTGGATTTCCATCTGGATCAAGGCTCCAAAGAGTTTGACCAAGGCTGGATAGCTCTGCCAGAGAGCTGTAACAGACATGTAGGATGAGGACAGCCAGTCAAACACTCTTCCTATCCTGTGAGCGTGCTTCCCCATATCAGAAGCCGCAGACTCAGGGCTTTTAGAGAAAAATGATTATAGAGAATCAATGAACATCTGAAAATGGCGTGTTTCAAAGTGTTTCACAGCATCATGGACCGCGAGTTGTCACTTGTTGTTGAAACAGGTAATAACGGTCAGGATGGGGTCTATATTCGCATGTAGGAGTGTGGCTGACCCTCTGTATCAGCCCATCATAGCAGTGGCCCCATCAGTTGCAAAGCCAACAAGCCGGGAGGGAAACATGTCTTAAGAGATTGCCGTCGTAGGAATGCTTTGGAGCAGGAAAGTGCAACATTTCTTCAGATATGGCCATCCTATGAAGGCTTTGGATCAAGATGTCATGGTCCACCCAGTGCATGACTGCACTGGGTGACCATGACTTTTTTTTTTGATTCCTTGTCATAGGGAATCCTAATATAGATGATTAGGCATGTTTTGTTTGACACTGTTCTGCTCTCATCAATAAGAACACTGAACTTTTGATACAGTCCACTAACTGAGCCGTTATTTTTTCTCAAATTAATATCAGCATATAACGACAAGGCTTGTCATAATGCAGAATACATCGACAGTTTACACCATTAAGATGATGCACTTCCACCAGCTGTGGCTTCATTTTGAAAGACAGGTTATTTTGGCAGACCTTCTAGGCTGTCCACATGCAATTCTCAGTTACTTTTATACTCTTCTCATTGTGATTTATCCACAGAGCTGCACTGTTATCTAGTGCCTTTTCAATTGCTGTCTCTCGTCTTCTATGAAACCTTTTTTCATCCATAGCCTCAGTAGGCGAAACGTTAGCTGTCAGTCTGGGTGGTTTGGTCCTTGTTCATTGAGTCAACCTGGGATTCTGAGCTCCGCTGAGGCTGAGAGTTGCCCTCGATCCGACCAAAAGTATCATTCTTTGTTCGAATTCTAGGATTTTTTTGTGAAAAAAAGAATTGGTATCAATTTTAATAGAACCAGGATCTTGGTATATACACAATGACATCTATTGTCCCACCAACAAGAGTGCTTACAGTGGGTGGTCCATTTCGGATTTTATTGTTCTCACATGAAAATGACACTATAGACATTTCAGGCTGTTGACATTTCAGCACTTTACATAGATTATAATACTTATATTTTAGGTATTTTATATGGTATATTAGTGAAGTGCCATTGATCACTTTGAGGGGGGGATCAATTTTGTGTGTGTATATATATATATATATATATATATATATATATATATATATATATATATACACATATATACAGACACACACACACACACTGTATATATACAGTATATAATTTAGTAATAGAACAATATAAATGAAGAATATAACATCTACAAAGTCCAAGTTCAAGTAGTGATAGACCTGGATATCATTGATATAATATGGATATCATATCAATGAACGTGTTTGAAATAAAATGCCATGAATAAAGCATGCAGTACCCATGAATATCATACACAAACTGCCCTAAATGCTATTATTTTTGAGAATGACTGCGGTGTAGTATGGCAAACACTTTTATTAACAGGAAATTAGACTACAATGAATACAAATTCTAATGTCAAACAGACTGGCTTGTTAAGAATATGAAAATTAAGAGCTCAATGATGTTGACCTTTCCTTGTTTCTGATTTCCCGGCTGAACTGATAACAGCAGTGATGTGCAGCTACATACCTGACACAGATGTTGATGCCCAACAGCTGAACAGCTGACAGTTCCACCCTCTTCACACTGCTGTCCTTAGCTGTAAAACAACAAAAAACGTATTAACTGAAATCTTCTGTACCCAGATGTAAGAATAAGGCTCATAATGAAAGCATAGGGAATGGTCAGTCCATACGACCTTGCATCTGTCAACATGTTACATTTGCAAGGCTTCATTTTGATAGTGGAGTCACAGGGCCCTATCTTGCATCCAGCGCAATTGACTTTCTACACTGACCCATGTTTCGTTGCTAGTTTTCAACTGGCGCAGAGCGTTCTTTTCCCTCAATCGCCACGCGTCGGTAAATTAAGGAATGATCTTGCGCCCCAAGGGGCTGTTCGGCAAAAGGAGGAGGCGTGTTCTGGCGCAAACGTTCCCTGGTGCTATTTTGCAGTTTCAGAAAACAATTCCGCCACAAACCAGGCAATATCTTGTTTAAAGTGATTGGCGCGTTGTTCAGATGCTATTTTAAGGACGCATGCATAATGTTGCTTGTGCACCTTGCACATAAACTTTGCTTCTCTCATCTACCTAGACATAGACACACATTCTTGGTAAATTATTTGGGAAAGAACAGCTGATACAGCGGTAATAAGTTGTACTATTAAATCAATGCATCTGCAAACACCGTACAGCAAACACATATTTTCTTGACACAGACGTTCAAGCCCATAACTTTTAGGATTGATGAGTATATGATTGTGAGAAAACATTGTCTTACCGCGAGTGAGTGTTAGGCGCGCGTGTGTGTATGTGTGAAATAATTAATGAATGCGGGCGCACGTGTGTGCGTCCGTCTGTTTAAACGCACGCAAACTAAAGACGTAACGCATAATACAGTCCATGGCAATGTTAACAGGGGGAAACATGCATATTAGGAACACAAGCCGATAATGATAATGCATACAATACTGGTAAGAAACGATGTTTGTTAATGTATTGAGTATATCCTTAAATAGAATCACAGTTACCGCATATCATATGTGTGTTAAGTTTTCTTTGCCAAAATGTATTTGAGGAGTCAGTATTTCTGAAGTTGTGGAAGAAAACGCTATTCCATGTGTGAATTAGGCAATATGATTTGGCAATAAACTGAGCCATTTCAGGTTTGAAATTCATGTGGTCATGCATCTGTCTCATCGGAGACTGCAAACGCGCTGCCAAAAATATCAGCTCGTCAGATTCAAATGCGCTCATGGCTCTTAAAGGGGACGGGAGATGTCACTCTCATTGGTTTATTGCACGTTACGCCCAAACCACACCTACCGGTAATTAGGCTACTTCAGACCACCCCTTTTTAGATTTGCGCCGGGCGCAAGAGTAATTTATCTGCCGGTAAAATAGCAACATCGCCATAGAACCGCCCACAAAGCTACTTGCATTTGGCGCTTCTCACTTGCGTTTCAGACCGTTAAAATAGGGCCCACAGTATCTCCTATGCATGTCTCCACAGGTGGTGTCCAGTAAATGTAACAGAAACGTTTTGTTGGCCTGATGTAGCGGGCTGTTGTCACAGGGGACTTCCAGATCATTCTGTTTCAGACACAATGTCACAGCAAAATACTTTTGTACTCTAAGTGTTGGTCATTCAAATAAAAAGGAGCCTCCTGGAATATGAATCTCTGAAACTATACTTCTATGAGGTCAAATCAAACGTCAGAATGTTATGATTGGTGAGTTTAGTGTCCGAGGGATGATGAGCAATGGGATGTATTTACCTGTGTGAAGTTGGCCCCCCGTCTCATTCAAAATATTAAAATGACACTGCTGTTCGTTTGTGCTAGGTTTGTGCTGGTTTGTGCCGTAAAAATTATCGTTTGTGCTGGTAAGGATTTTGAGTAATTCAAAATTGCATTTTCTGGCATGTGACGTCACCCAGCCCCCCGTTCACGCCCAAATCTCATCAAAATAGTCCCAATCGTTAGTGCTACGTTTGTGCTGGTTTGTGCCGTCAAAAGAAATTGTTTTGCTATTATGGTTTCTGAGTTGTTCCCGTTTGATTTTTCACACATGACGTCACTCATCCCCCCGTCCTCCTTCAAATCGCGTCAAAATGGTCTCTATCGTTAGTGCTACGTTTGTGCTGGTTTGTGCAGTCAAAAGAAATATTTGTGCAACTATAGTTTAAAAGGTATTCCAGTTTGATTTTTCTCACGTGACGTCACTCAGCCCCCCCTCCATCTTCAAATCGCGTCAAAATTGGCTCTATGTTTAGTGCTACGTTAGTGCTGGTTTGTGCTGTTAAAATAAATGTTTTTGATACTTTACTTTTTAAGTAATTAATACAACTTAATTTTGCCCTCTTGTTATGCAACACAGCCCACCGTCAACCTTCAAATCGCGGCAAAATGGTCTCTATCGTTTGTGCCAGGTTTGTGCTGTCTTGTATTCTTGTTACTCGTTGCGTTCTCGTCATTTCAGGTTGTGTTCATTGTATTTCTCCGTGCTACGTATGTTCATTGTTTAGGCCTACTCGTGTTTCTGACCTGGGACTGAACCTGTGTGCCCTATTTGGATTATGTTTGCTTACCTGTGTACCGTATCCTGCCAGTAAACGTTTGTTCTTTATTCAACTACTGAGTTCTGAGTCGTGCATTTAAGTTCTGCACATTTGACATCATCTGTTCTTACCGGACAATCGGTGGCCTTCGTACAAATCCTTTTGGGATTCATTCATTCACATATCCCCCTTATTTTATCACTTCACAATAGTTTATAAGCATTTATTAATTGGCAAATATTAATTTTGACAGCAGAAAAAAATCACAAACGTAGGACAAACAAATGAGACTATTTGTATGACATTTTGACGTTGACAGGGGGCTGTTACATAACAAAACAACATAGCAAAATCAAGTTTTAATAATAACTTGTCACATAAGAGAATTCAAACGGGAATATATTTAAACTATAGTGGCACAAACATTTCTTTTGACTGCACAAACGTAGCACTAACGATAGAGACCATTTTGACGCGATTTGAACGTTCTAGGGGTGCTGGTTGCATAACAAGTGGTCTGTTTACATAACAAGAAGGGAAAATAAAGTTTTATTAATTACTTAAAAAGTAAAGTATCAAAAAAAATTATTTTAACAGCACAAACCAGCACTAACGTAGCACTAAACATAGAGACAATTTTGACGCGATTTGAAGATGGAGGGGGGGCTGAGTGACGTCACGTGAGAAAAATCAAACTGGAATACCTTTTAAACTATAGTTGCTCAAATATTTCTTTTGACTGCACAAACCAGCACAAACGTAGCACTAACGATAGAGACCATTTTGACTCGATTTGAAGGAGGACGGGGGGCTGAGTGACGTCATGTGTGAAAAATCAAACGGAAACAACTCAGAAACCATAATAGCAAAACAATTTCTTTTGACGGCACAAACCAGCACAAACGTAGCACTAACGATTGGGACTATTTTGATGAGATTTGGGCGTGAACGGGGGGCTGGGTGACGTCACATGCCAGAAAATGCAATTTTGAATTACTCAAAATCCTTACCAGCACAAACGATAATTTTTACAGCACAAACCAGCACAAACCTAGCACAAACGAACAGCAGTGTCATTTTAATATTTTGAATGAGACGGGGGGCCAACTTCACACAGGTGATGTATTTGCATTGCAACAAATCTTTTGAACCTTAACAAATCTTTTGATAAAGAATCCTCACGATTCATACGGCAGACAAACGGCCATCTGGTACATGGCTATTAAGAGTTTATACGTCTGTACAGTTGGCCCTGGCTATTTCACAATGTACCATCAGTCACTGTTTAATTATTCATAAACGTTATTACATAACAGTCTAAAGCAAAGGGAAAAGTCCAAAAAGCATGATACCACACCTTTAGGGTTACACCAAGGAGACGTTAACCTGTAGCTACAAGGCTAGGGTTATGCTAGAAATGCTATTGTTTATGCATAGGTGTGTTGTGGTTAAGGACATGGTTTAGTTGTATGCTGGTTAAGGACAGGGTTTAGGAACGTTTTCTCAGTAAAAACTCTTTTTGGCACATGTTTTAAAAAAGTAGGAATACAAATATGTGTTTGTGGGCCTTAATGGAGCCTGAGTGGACCATCACGCAGACCTGCTCGTTAATTTAACCTCAAAAGGATTTCTTCAACACCCCTTGTGTTTCTGATTGAAGTCCAAATATCAAATAGTAACACAGTCTCTTTTGTACAATCAAAAATAATTACCAGCAGATTGATGCCAGTACTGAAAGCCAAAACTATATCTGAGCTGGGTATAAAAAAGAGTTGGGTAGTTAGGCTTTAAACATATATAAATGGATAACTGTTAAAGTTGCGCACCATTAATTATAGATAACAAAGCATCTGCTTAGCAGCTTGCAAAGGTCTCAGTTCTATTTGCTTTAAAGTAAAACCCCTCAAAATATCTTCTGATTTTCAGACTCATCAAAAGGGTGGCTGCGTGTTTACGTTCAGTCTTATACTTTCTCATTCACTTACCATTGGCTGGAAGTAAAAGGCAAGGCTGGTTCTTATTTTGAGAGGTTGATAGTTTCCCACCCACTATTAGTTCTGCTTGAAAACTTCTCCCTAATAACCTTTTCATTTTGCAGGGAACATGGGTTTTTTGAGGTAAGACCGAGTGCTGTTGCATTACGAGTTATTATAATTTAAGGGACTCCTTTCTCTGTTTCAGTGTGGAGAGTTCATTTACAAATGTACTCCACCACAGAAAAGCATGCCGACTATTTATTACTCTTCATTCGGCTTATTCTTTAAGGCAATTCCCAGCCATTGTGATATCATCTTTATGAACTAGCTCTGCATGCAGAACAGATGTGGGATCAACTTCGCCCGAGGTAGACTGCAGAATACCCCTGGTGCATACAAGACCTTTACATTGAAAACCTGACTTAAGAGATCCACAATACGTTTCAAGAATCAATAGAGAAATGCAAATATTGTTGAGATTTGTGCAAATTCAACAATCTGCCTGTGTATCAAAATGAATGACTGCACATCCAAGCCCTTAAAGTGAGCATGTACTTACTTTCTCACGACTAATCTGAATTCAGTGTAAAATCTAACTGGTTCAATGAATATAGAGAAAACAAGTAACTAAAATACAGCCCAATAAAAGGATCCAATATATATTCAGTTCAGTTCAGATATTTCCAATCTGGATAATATTCTTCCATCTCCCTAAAACGACTCCGTACACAGAATTCAAGTGTTACTTACGTTGTCTGTACATTTACATTTAGGGCATTTATCAGACGCTTTCATCCAAAGCAACTTACAATAAGTACTATTGTCTGAAGTATTTGAAGTAGCATTTGCTTACAAATAGCGTTAAGTATTGCGTGTATTTAATGATGCAATGAGTAGGAGCCAACCTTTGTAGTGAGCAGGAGGGAAGAAGGGTTGGGTTGCTGCGTTGACTGACACCACCTTCTCCAGGAGCTGAGACAGCACTGAGGAAGAAAACCACCATAAAGGCTCTCACTGTCCTAAACGTTGACATGATTCAGGAACATACACGCTCAGAACACGCAGTGTTGTGGTGCTTGTTCTTCATGTGGTCAACCCAGAGTCGGACTCAATGAACATGTACAAAGGGACATCAACTACCTTGGTTGTCCATGAATTAGCGTGTTGCGGTGACTGCGACTGGATGCCTGGACTCTCCCTATGGTTAACCGACCAGCAACCCGCCTTTGATTTAGAAAGTTCTGCCTGTATATTGTGGCAACCCGGCCCCGACACAGCTGCCCTGGAAGCCCAGGGGGCAGGTGATACAGGCGGTCTACCACCCTTTTCCCCCAGAGGGCGCCAGGGACCGCATTGGCGTGGCCCAACTCAACGCAAAGGGGAAACACCTGCGATGGAGGAAGGCGATCAAACACAGTTGAGGGGTATAAAAACGGAAGCGGAGACTGTCTAACAGAAGATCGTGTGGGTCCAATATAGGATCGCGGACAAGACCGAGATTCGCTCCCCGGACGGACCACTATGCCAGAGACCTGTCCCCGAGGAGGCAGACGAACCACACGGACGGATCGCCGCATCCCAAGACCAGGACAGCGTGTGAGAGAGTGAGACCGGAACGTCCACAGAGGCTTACGGAGCCCAGACTTTGATTCATAGTTTTGCCGGGACGGGAGATTTCCCATTTTTTATGATTTAGATTCAATAAATGCGCCGTTACCGGCTGTTTTCGCAAAAGAGACGTGTACTGATTGGGTGGAGGCGGGGCACGACAGAATCGGGTTACCACAATCTATATTTGTATGTATGTGTGTCAGTTATGGCACCCATTCCACTCCTGATCATCCCTGGAAGGAGGGACCCCTGATGAACACAGTGCTTCTTCTTCACCAAACGAAGACGCTTTCACCTTGCATTAGGAAACAAAGTTACTGATTCTGTTCACTAATGCAAGCATGATATTACTTTTGATTTAATGATAAGGTGGAATAATATATCAAAGAGTTGTCAAAACCCCTTATCTGATGGTACAGTATTTCTAGATGTTAAACATGTGACCCATTCCATAACAGTCTCTTTGTCATCTCTTTGTCCAACGTACCCGACCCGGTGAGGCTGGAGGGCGTGGTGCTCATGGCTTTGCAGTACTGTTTGCGGCAGGTAGCCATCCAGCCCTCATCTTTCGCAGGGATACCAGACGCCAAGAATGCACTGATCTCAGAATCTATAAAACAAACAATCACACACTCAGATAATTCATCTGGATGCAAAGGTTGTGTTACCCAGAGCCAACCTGCATGTTTTTAGAGCGGGAGAAGAATACATCTATATTGCCCCCAAGGGGCCAAACAGGCAGTTTGTAAAACAAACTACTTAGTAGTTTAGTAGCTAGCACGCAACATAGTTGCGTGCGTGCGTGCGCATTTTGAAGTCAGTATTTTACCTTGTTTACTTTGAGGAAGCATTGCAGAATCCAAGGTGTAGCACTGTGGGGGAGCTGAAGGGTAGCTCAGGAACATTGGCCATGGGTAGGGGTCTGGGCCCTGGTGGAGCACATGACAACTTTACACACAGACTAAACCCCTTCATAAGGTTTTGTTTATTAACTCAACAAACAAGCCACGTCGGGCTTCTCGGCAAAATATAAAACTATATCAAACTAGTCTACTCGGACTAGGACGCACGTGAGATTAGGGACAAATGAGTAAGTATTTCCAAACTCGAAACACAACAGTAACATGTTTAAAAGTGCATGCTCATAGATTGTTAGGAATCTGCGCACATGTAGGGGCACATGAGGTTAAGTGTCCCCTCCCCATCACCACATTGCAGTTTCTCCTTCAACCACTTGGACTACTAGCCTAAACCCTGTGGCCCCTAATAGCTATTTTCAGACTACACCATCGTTTCTTCTTTCAAGATAGTAACCAAGACTTACCATGTCAGATCATAGTGACACAAATTCTTGCCATGTCTTAGCTTGGCAACACTTCAGTGTTATCAATCACCGCATGATGCAGTTCACGAGGTTGCGTGAGTTCAAAGTTCGTAAATAAGCAGTCAAGATATCGTCAATCATGGCTGCAGAATGCCATATATGATACTGGTTGGGTCTCACAAAAAACAAAGAAAATAAACAAAAACGATTGTGGAGCGGTTACTGGGAGCCATGAAGAGCTAAGTATGGGCTGTCAATCAAGAGAATTTGAGCTTACGAATGTGTTAACAGCCACTGCTAATCGAACTTCCCCTCGACACCATCCTCTTTCTCTTTCCCAAGTTGACATATGTGCGCCACAGAGCACTCAAAAACTCTATGGCCTTTCTCGTCTTTGCCTCACAAACGGCACCTCTCACTGCAAGGATGAGACAGGCTGTTGACATGTCTCACTGCACGGGTGAGACAGCCTGGTGACATGTCTCACTCTACTGCTGAGACAGGCTGGTGACATGCCTCAATGCATTGTTGAGACAGGCTGGTGACATGCCTCAATGCACGGGTGAGACAGCCTGGTGACATGTCTCACTGCACAAGTGAGAAAGGCTGTAGACATGTCCCAATGCACTGGTTAGACAAGTCGGATAGGCTGTTGGCATGTCTGTTTGCACGGGTAAGACAGGCTGTTGACATGTCTTGTTGCAAGGTTTAGACAGGCTGTTGACATGTCTCACTAAATGGCTGAGAAAGGCTGTAGACATCACTGTAGTATCACTGCACGGGTTTGACGGGTTAGACCTGCTGTTAAAATGATTCACTGCACAGTTTCAACAGGTGAGACACGCTGGTGACATGTCTCACTGCACGGGTTAATAGTAATAATAATAATGGATTGAATTTATATAGACACTCAAAGACGCTTTACAGTGAAGGGGGGACCCCCTAATCACCACCAGTATGTAGCACCCACTTGGGTGATGCACAGCAGCCAATCTGCGCCAGAACGCTCACCACACACCAGTTTGAGGTGGAGAGTGAGGGAATTAATGAGTCAGCCAATTATAAAGGAGGATGATTAGGGGGCCAGATTGAATGAGCCTTGTTAGACGGGTTAGACGGGTAAGACAGGCTGTTGACATGTCTCACTGCACGGTTTGGACAGGCTGTGGACATGTCTCACTGCATGGGGTAGGAAAGCCAAGTCCCCCGTGCCGGCATTCATAAGAATAAACACAATCTCAGAAACACAACCAGTAGCTCAGGAGGTAGAGCGGCCTGACTTGTAACCGGAAGGTTTCTAGTTCGAGCTCCTCCTGGCAGAGTGTCAAGGTATCACTGAGCAAGACACCTCACCCTAACTGCTCCCAATGAGCAGGCTGTCGTCTTGCATGGCTGACTCCACCTTCGTTGTGGGAATGTGTGTATAAATGGTTGCAAGTCGCTTTGGATAAAAGCGTCTGGTAAATGTACATTTCAAGCCAACTGCACAGACGGTTTCAAGTTGTCAGCCAAAAGGCCTGAACTGGAAGCGTGCCTGTACTGGCACAATGTCCTGGCACTGGCTACACTGCAGGGAGCTAGCGAATAGAGCTCCACTTAACAGCATCACATAAAGTAGCGGGAGCTTTACCAAAGAAAATTACATTGCATTTTTGTTGAGCCTGTTGGTCTGGTAGGCTGGGGTGGTAGCGTCGCAAAAGTACCAGCATCTAAATGATCTCACATACATTTCACTATGCGAGTAATAAAATATCCAGCATCTAAATGATCTCACATACATTTCACTATGTGAGTAATAAAATATCCAGCATCTAAATTATCTCACATACATTTCACTATGGGAGTAATAATATACCCAGCCCCAGTTTCAGTCTCTGTTCTCAACAACCTGATCCGACACTGTTTATGTCTTAGCTTTACCCAGAATATTGAAGATGTGTTATTTGAAGGGAAGGGGAGCGGGGAAAGGCTGGCGCAGTCGAAAGAACAAGGTATTGTCAAGGCATTTTTTGATATGCAACTTTAAAGTCACTAGTCGGCAGTACAACATCTAGCAGAACACAGCACATTACAAAGCTCCACATCTCCCACAACAGCAGTGTGGAACCAAGCCTTGCCTGTTTTAAACGGTAGCTATTAATAATGTTGTTTTGTTTGATCTCGTAATAATGTTTGCATGCGATACTGCAAACAGGCCGGCTCGCATATCATATGCTCTGAACAAGAAATGTCCAAACACATGAAGGTCATCTCATGTGTGATCGCACTCCAGTGCGCTGTGTGGCTATCTGCTGCGGAACGACTCCAACTCTTTGGATTCATTCCTCCAGTGGGAAACAGTGGGGCTGTAATATTAAGAGATCTAGCAAGAGGTTAGCTATCCAGCTACACTGGGGCTGAAGGAGCAGCACATTCGCCAGCGCAGGTGTGTCAGACCGGCTACAAACAGGGTAAGTTAAGCTAGTTTGAAACACAATTCTTTGATAACCTTTGTGGGTTATCCATATTCCTTCATGCGTAGCGCTTCGCTCCTGTTTAATGGGGGATGTGTTTGATGGAAGTGTAATGTGATGAAGAGGAGGATGAGCCCACCTCCTGCAGTGCCCGGGGGGGCAGCCTGCGTTCAGACGGACCTCCCACTGCACACACCCGCACCAGCAGGTGGTTCCTCTCAACGGAGAGGCGGTCCAGGATCAGCTGCCTGAGGGGACAGGGGCCACAGGGTCAAGAGGTTACAACACAGCAGCACCGTGTTCCTGATGATACATGGAAGGAGACCGGTGGGTGAATCGGTTTGATTACAGGAAGGACAGTGATCTAACAGGAGGTTGTTCTCTGCTGAGGTATTTCTGTGGCTAGCCTGCTAGTCTCTAAGAGCTTCTCTCTCAGACAGCTCTCTCTAGGGCGTCCCTTCAATAGCACACTGAGAAGAGCAGAATCATGTGGGAAACAAGAACATCAGATAGCTTCAAGAGACCGAAAGAAGACAAGGAGCAGGACCGGGATGGTGACACGGCAGTAAGGGAAGTAGAAGAGGGAAGGAGGTGGCAGGAGGTGGCAGCGGAGGTTTGGCTAGAGGTGAGGCAACCACCAGTTCTTTCAGGACCACTTCTGCATGAAGCGACTGGTGGCAAACGTTACAGTGAAGGCAGAAGCACTTCAACCGTTACAGTGAAGGCAGAAGCACTTCAGCTACAGTGAAGCACTTCAACAGTTACAGTCAAGCACTGCAACCGTTACAGTGAAGGCAGAAGCACTTCAACCGTTACAGTGAAGGCAGAAGCACTTCAGCTGTTACAGTGAAGCACTTCAACCGTTACAGTCAAGCACTTGCACCGTTACAGTGAAGGCAGAAGCACTTCAACCGTAACAGTGAAGCACTTCAACTGTATTGGAAACTGGCCTCTTTTCTTCTTTCTTAAAAACCCCAAGCTCATGCCTTCATTGTAAAGAAAAAACTTAGAATTAATTAAAAGTGTACCTATGAACACATTCTGCTGCCTAAGTTGTGACAACATATGATCACTACATTGAAAACAAAAATTGGTGCATTACAACATTACAAGCCCAGAAATAATAGACTCATTAAGGTCGAGCCATTCATAATGAAAGTACAGACAAAGACGCTATCAATTTGGTAAGGCTTACAAGAAACATATAGTATACATACATACAACATATGTGATTTATTCTAAATCTCATAGGGTTGAATCTGAAACAGCGGGTTCAATGGCTCTGTAGCAGCCTTGTTCTACTAGTCTACAACATGACTGCATCAAATGTGTGTCCACTAGCTGCCATCCAAATACTTTGGATAGAAAATCACTCTTGTTGAAGCCGAATATGAATGAAACACAAATTAAACAAATATTATGAGCTACCAGCTACCGGTTCGTTGGCCTCTCAGTAAGACTCCATCACTGAGCTGGCTCATTCAGAACAAAAGTTTGCCGTTGGACTGAAGGGTACTTTAATAGCAAATGCAATAACAAGTGCATCAAAAGATATTTTGAAGAAAACATAATTTCTATTAACATATTAGAATAAATGAATACTGTTTAGTCTGTATTGAATTTGTAAGGTAAATTAATCTTGCATTTCGGAAACGATTCACCCCTGAATATCAAAATAATATGCTTACAATAACACAAATTCCATTCACATTAAACAGTCGTGGAACACGGAAATACTGATGAATGCACTACTCTGAGAGCTTAAGGGAGACTGAACCAGTGATCTTAGCAAAAGTAATGTTCAGCGTTCAGTGTTTTAGTGAACTGTATATGGCTTAAACATCTGGCCTAGGTAGCCTACACATTCTAGTGAAGTGAATGCACAGAGGCCAACAATAGAAAAATCATTAATGGAATTATTCCAGAACATTAATGAGAGATCATTCATCTACTTAATAGTCTGACTTTGGTGATAATTGATCAGGCGAAAAAGGTAAATAAGCAGCAGCAGAGATCCAGAGGATCCACATGATCTCAAGGTTATCAAACCAAAAAATATAAAAAAAATTAAAGTTGGTCAATGACGCCGTCTTTGACGCCTTTGTTGAATGGAGGAAAAGCGGCGTATTACTGTGTCATTAAATACAATGGCCAACCATGTCTGGCTTTACATCGCTGTTCATCAATAGCGCCAAATATCGATATAATATATTCTATTTTTTTTTCTTTTGAATAAATAAAAGAATAACCAATGTCGAGTAACTGAGAAACTCAGTTTGGAACATGAATAAAGACCAAAATCCAGTACTTTGCATTTCTTAGCCATTTTGAATTCATTGCTAGACACGTTGTGATGCATCGTTATCTAATATATTGATTATTGCAATATGGCTTTAGCGTGATATTATGGTTATCGCGGGTCATGTATGGCATAGCGTATGGTGAGGTACCCTGTGATTCCCACACCTAATCAATAGACATCTACACGAGGCGCAGCTGGGACGTGGTGTGTGTGCCTGTACCCCTGAGCTCCGGCCGGTTCGGTGACGTTCTCCTTCTGGCGGAGCAGGAGCATGCTGCAGAGGGCATACTGGCTCTCCAACAGCAGGAACGAGTCCAGGTCACAGCACAGCACGCACAGCAGTCTGGAACACACGCAGGAGAGAAACACGCAGCTGACACCACACACACTAGGTCTGAGACCCAGAGTGGGGTGCCATGTTATCAAGGAGCAGGTGGGGTTGGTAGGGTTAAGGCGTTTGCTCAAGGGTCCCGACAGGGCGGCTGCGGACACGAGCCCAACCGTCGTTTGAATTCATTTAGAATAACAGAATTTCCTGGGCTGGGAATCTCCAATTGCATGTTTGTTTTGTATTACTAGTATAAACCAAAGCAGTATCGGCAGAACCCCTGGTCTGAAACGCTCTTTTAGTGGCAATAACAAGTCATCCCATGTAACTTTAAAACCTAGAGCATTCAATGTGTAAAACAACACCACATAATAATGTGAACCATAACAACTAATCCCCCAGGCAAGGAACACAGGGGGATGAGCACATATTGAGGCCTTTTTTTTCCTTTTACACAAATCATACATCTTTAGCCTCTATTTCAAAAATAGAAATTATATAGTACAAACTAAAAAGCAGGAAAGAACAGAATGACATGGCATTTAAAAAAGGATTAATCATCCTTTTTTCACTGCCCTTTAGAACAGTGAATATGAAAGACCAACAGTGAAGTAGCGGCTTCAGTCCTGCTCAATCCGCTGTGGAGCAGCCTCCCTGACGTGCTGAGCTTCCTACAGACACCTGAGTGATGGATGTCTCCGCTCACTCCCTCAGACGCCCACGCAGCGAGCGGGAGTGAGGGCCTGCCAGGCTCAGCTCAACTGAGTACAAAACACACAACACACTCAGTGGGCCGCTGCTACAGTCCAGGTAGCCATTTTGCTTTTGATGTGTGCAGGATCAAATGTCCTTCCTTTCACGCCTTGTGTTGTTGAAGAACAAAGGCCGTCGTTTCGTGAATGGTCCATCTTTTACTTAGCATGCCGACGGTCGCTATCAGCCGTCTCTAGGACTGTCTGCATCCCTTCACAGGCCCCCTCGGAACCAGCTGAGTTAACACTAGTTAACTGAGGGAGGAACGCAAGGTCATTGCAATCATATCCATCCATCTGATGGCCTGCTGTTAATCCCTAGAGAAGTAAAGCTGGGATGAGATCTTACAAAAAACTCAATTTAAAGAGCTACACATATCTAAATATCTAACCGCAGTGGGTCATCTGATTCTTCTGTCTCTTTAAAGTCCCGTGGTAAGTTGTAGCACAGTGTTTGATGTGGCTCTGTGCCGGTGGAACCCAAACCATTAAGCGTGCACTCACACAGACACACACACACACACACACACACACACACTGTGCCAGCTGTGGTGCTCAGTGTCTCTCACCAGGTAAAAACAAGCAGTCCAATTAGCTGGGACAGCACTGCAGGCTGTGTGCTGATAAACAGCGCCATGCGTAGAGGATTATCGGACCCTCAACACGCTGTGGGCTTTGAAACAACAACAAGATCTCTCCAGGGGAAGGGGGGGGGGGCAACTATTCAACTTTTTGTCTGACGGCATTACTTTGTTCTTTGTAATCCTGGGGAAAAAATTACCTTCATGTTCTCCACAATTTGTAACAGAGTTCTGCTCAGTCAAATAAGAAATAAGATATAAGCCATATGTAAGTTATACAATATAATCTACTTCAACCTCATAAAATGCCTTTATGTTAGTAGGGTATTTATTGTGTCAAAATACTTTGGAGCAGAGATTCTTGGACAATGAGGTCATTGAATTGACTTCGGTAATTCCAGTATCACCCTAAACAGAAATCTTCAATACTGTTTCATTTTATAATAATATAGAATTTCCGTAATAATAATTTAAGTATATAGATTTCTCAGCTCAGGCAGGAGCATAAAGTGACCAACAGCAGGCTGAATATTACTGAGTGGCAGGAGATGCTTGAAGCCTTGCATTGCTCGGAAGCATCTACTAAATAGCAAACATTAATAAACATTGACTGCAGTGGATCTGAATACGGACGGCACCACAGCAGCAGGAGTGATGATGTCTATGCAGAACATACACCTCTCAGCAGGATCAGCGATTGCAGGGGCATCTATAATTCAGTGTTTGACTCCTAGAAGACCTCACTGCTGAGGGCGCTGTAAGTCTCACTAATATGTTGGTATGGAATATGCCTGCATCTTCCTAAAATGATTCACAGGATCAAAGTCCTTCCTTTCACGCCTTGTGTTGAATGCACATTGAATGCTTTTACACCTATCTAACCTAGAAGCAAGTCAAAATATGTCCCTTTACTGGAGGCTACAGAGGCTGGTTGCTTGTTTTATGTAGCATTTATTTACCTTTAATTTGTGTACACTACACAAATGTGATCTCCTGGATCCGAACTGGGTTACCTATAGTTAAATAACTTCAAGTTTTGATAGTTAAGACACATGACGGCACTGGCACCAAACTGCGTCCAATTACATTGCTCAATTGTTAAGTGTAACTCATAGCATGGGGATTGTCCGTAGGATTTGTTTTGAAAAGATTGCTAAGCGCTGTCAAAGCAAAACTCTAGTCTAGCCAACGTGAGAAACCCATTCACTTTATGATGAGGATGAGCCCACCTCCTGAATGGCTGTGTCCTGCCAAACTCCGATAGGATGCATACGCCTTACGAAAGACGACTAAAAAATAACATCTGACTTCCATTAATACTGCCTTTAATCCACAAAGAGGAAAATCTCCAATCTCACCTCAAGCCAAACGTGTGTGACTGCTCGTAGTTAAACAGGGAGTTGATCTTTGCATCTGAATCCACTGCAATCAGCCTGTCCATCAAATCCTAGATGGAGAGAGTCAGAGATAGAGACAGAGACAGAGAGAAAGAGAGACAGAGAGAGACAGACAGACAGACAGACAGACAGACAGACAGACAGACAGACAGACAGACAGACAGACAGACAGACAGACAAAGAGAGAGTTAGAGAGACAAAGAGAGAGTGAGAGAGAGAAAGAGAGAAATGGAAAAATAGAGAGCCAGAGAGAAAGACAGAGCGAGAAAGAATAAGAGTATGTGAGCTGATTCGTAATGGTTGAGGTGAGGAATGCATACTGTGAACAGAATCATAATAAGGGGAGAAATGTCAACGATTAAAGTGATGCGCTTGTTGTCCCCTGCCTGGTTTAGCACTGTGTTGTTGTTCAGAGCAGTCCCAGAGCGACATACAGACACAAGGCCTCTGCTGCCCACCAGGAGCAGCTCCAGGTAATACACCATACAGTTGTTCAGAGAAGTCCCAGAGCGACATACAGACACTAGTCCTCTGCTGCCCCCTAGAGGCAGCTCCAGAATCATCTGCTCAGCTGCACAGACACACACATATGCCCATACACACACAACACACACAAATACAAATACACGTGTACACGCACACTGACACACACATTCATGTAATTTAATCATGACATGTATTCCATGTTTAAGTCATGTGTACTATGATATATGATAAAGAATATGCAAGATGTTTGCATTTGATTTCCTGGTGATTTCCCTCAGTTAAGGGTTCATCTGTTGTGGTGATCTGAGCACTGGAGGTTGGACTCACGGCGATGGTGCTTGGCACCTCCCTCAGGGGGTAGGCCTCCCTCTGGGGTAGAGGCTGGCCCCGCAGCAGAGCCCAAACCGAGGCCCCGGAGGACAGCAGGTTGACCAGCGCCAGGAACGACTGGGGAGGAACAGCCAATGGGCCCTCTATTACTGTTTCATCGTTCCATCACCATGGTTATTGTTAGGATTGATTTTCATTCTGCAGTCGATATTCGCTGCCTGGTCACATGGATTTCCACAATGAGGCTGTGTTGTACTGTGCGTGCTTGATGACCTAGCTCCTGGGTTGTTCTGGGTACAGCTGGCACTCTATTCTACTGTGTTCCTCCAGCTCCCCTTACCTTAAGGCAGCTCCACTCTATTGCGTTCCTCCAGCTCCCCTTACCTTAAGGCAGCTCTACTCTATTGCGTCCCTCCCTTACTTTAAGGCAGCTCCACTCTATTGCGTTCCTCCCTTACCTTAAGGCAGCTCCACTCTATTGCGTTCCTCCCTTACCTTAAGGCAGCTCCACTCTATTGTGTTCCTCCCTTACCTTAAGGCAGCTCCACTCTATTGCGTTCCTGTACCTTGAGGCAGCTCATCTCTATTGTGTTCCTGTACCTTGAAGCAGCTCATCTCTATTGCGTTCCTGTACCTTGAGGCAGCTCATCTCTATTGCGTTCCTGTACCTTGAGGCAGCTCATCTCTATTGTGTTCCTGTACCTTGAGGCAGCTCTACTCTATTGTGTTCCTGTACCTTGAGGCAGCTCATCTCTATTGTGTTCCTGTACCTTGAGGCATCTCATCTCTATTGTGTTCCTGTACCTTGAGGCAGCTCTACTCTATTGCGTTCCTGTACCTTGAGGCAGCTCCTGTCGATGGGATCCATGGGAGTGGACTTGGGATGGACCACACGAAGGTCCTCCCTCCCACACTCCAGCACTGACCACAGCTTGACCACCAGCTCCTGGACATAGCCTGACCACGATAACGGCACCAGGGAAGGATTGGCTGACAACAACGCGCTAGACTTGTCCTAAGGCAACATCTTAATAGACTTGCATTCCAAGATCAGTCATAATATTGTTTTTGAAAAAATACAGTATACACTCACTCAGTGAGTGAGTGAGTGAGTGAGTGAGTGAGTGAGTGAGTACCTGAGTTCAGAAGGGCCATCACACCAGGAGCTGTAGCTGCTACCTGGGTCACCATCACCCCGTAGCCAAACTTCTCACAGCGGCTCACCTGTTATGCATACACACGCACACACACGGACACGCACAATCACACAAAGACAATGCACAATAAATTGTTATCTATACATATACAGTATACACAGTATATATATATTTTATACATATTTAATTCTGGTTTTGTTTCTATTTATTTATTGTATACTATCATAACCTTACAGCTGTTGTTACTATTATAATAGTTTTCTCCCCTTGGGGTATATCTTTGGAAGACTGATGAATGTTTTGTTGTGTTTTTTTGGAGCAGCATGGATGCCGTCCACACAGGCTGCTGTCTGAACAGCCCCACCCTGATCAAGGCCCCAGGCACCTGGAGCTTCTTGATGAAGCGTGAGTACATGTAGGCCACGCAGTGGTCCAGCGCCCCGGTGCTATGGAGCAGCAGCAGGCCTTTGGGCGTGGCAGCGAAGTGCAGTAGACTGTCCTGCAGGGTCTCCTCCCAGATAAGGCTCGGACCCGCTCTGAAAAACAACAACACCGCAGTCCGAAGGTCTAGATCTGCATACGACAACCATGTTCAGACTTCACCCTGGCGTGATGGAATGCGTTTTCACCTGTTTTGTACAGCCTGTATTAAGGGGCAGCTCGCCTTCAGGGCTACACATACGCCCAGGACAATGATCAACACATGGAGGCAGGGGGACAGGAACATAAAGCCACTGTCTGAGGGTTTACCCGTCAGGGGCATTTTGGAAAGATGAGTTGATATTTTGGTCGCCAGGCCCTGAAGGACCTTCCTTTGCTCCAGACAGACATCTTGTTGTAGGACTTGTACATACGTCCTGGCACTTAATGATAATAATAAAAATTATATTATATCAACAACCACCCTATACAGTAAAATCACATAACACAAATACTGCAACAATTGAAAAGGTCTGTGCCTCAAACCAATGCATCTTCCCACACCCTCCCCTCTCCCCATCACAAAGGTTGTAGTAGGACCATAAAGAGGCCATGCCTCTATTGAACAAGTTTTGGGTCTCTAGAGTCAATAGTGGCGACGCTACTGTGTATGTCAAAAATGTATGTTGACATTTTTGATGAAAAGAAATTCCTTAAATAGAAGTAGAGATATATTTTTCAAAACGTAAGGTTGTAGTAGGAACACAAAGAGGCCATGTCTCTATGGAACAGGTTTTGGGATTCAATAATGGCAACGCTATTGAAATGTTACCATTGTAGTCGTTTTCAGTTTTGCACTTTGCAGACGGTCCATAAGCTCGCGGCTGAAAGCCGACAGCTCATAGAAGCCAATGCAATTCACCGTTCGCTAAAGATGGCTCGTTTGGATGAAAACAATTCTGTAGCTGGTTCTCTAGGTTACTACACTCAATTGTGTAGAAACGATGTTTCACTGATGATCTATTGAACCGCAAACTCAGAATCTGCCAATTTATTTCCAACTTTATGGAAGTTGCTTTACTCACAGTTGTGTGAATTGACCTGGAGTGTCCGTAGCGCAAAATAACATTTGTTTCTAAAGAGAATACGGAGCTCTCCTCTCCGTTTATATGCTTTACTCAGGTGTGTGAATTGACCTTGATATGAAGCGTCCGTAGCGCAAAATAACATAACATTCGTTTTTTAAAAAGTTAAGAAGGCGCTCTCCTCTCCTCTCCGTTTATATGCTTTACTCACAAGTGTGTGAATTGACCTGCATATGAAGCGCATATCCAGCGTCGGTAGCTCAAGGAATGCTATATTATTTTGCATACGCAAAATAATATAACATTCGTAATTTAAAGAGAAAGGTGAAGCTCTACTCTTGTTAAAAAAAAAAAAATTTGCAGCACCGCTGCTAGGAGCATATAGGGGAAACACTGGATGGTTCGTGCTTGGACTTTGTGTCTATTTAGTTACCATGCAACAAATAGGTGGAATAAACTCCCTGAGGATTTAAGACCTGCCCCCACTCTGACCTCTTTTAAAACGGGATTGAAGACTCATTGCACTTTCAATTTCTAACTTTGCCTTTATTTCCTCTTACTTTTTTATTTTATAACTTAATTTTATTGTGCACTTTCTACAATGCATTTTCTTTACTTTGCCTTTGTTTCCTTATCATTTTATTATTTTATTTCATGACAATGTTCCTACGTGAAGCACTTTGAGTCTGCCTCGTGTATGAAAAGTGCTACATAATAAATTTGGCTTGCCTTGCCTATGAACATCCTTACTGTACCGACCGCAATATATTATTCCTCTTTCTTCTGACAAATGTGCTTATTGTAAGTCGCTTTGGATAAAAGCGTTTGCTAAAGGCCCTGAATGTATCTGTAAATGTAAATGTGTCTAGAATAGAGCTCCATCTAGTCTTCCCACATTACTCTTTGGTTTTAACGTTCACCAAAGTGTTTCATATGTAGGCCTTTAGAGTGTGTTCCTATCTCACATGGTCTCCAGGGAGCAGGTAGAGGAACTGTGCCCAGGGATGGGGGTGGAGGCTTGGGTGGAGGCGGGGGTGGACACGGCGTTAGCCTGGAACAAGAGGAAAAGAAACAGTCCGGGCAGTAGTATGAAGATGGAATAGAAAGGAGCGTATTTCATACTTTTTACATGCTGTATATCATCAGAAATATTCAAACAGCATACTAGCAGGTACTATTAACTGCAGCATTACAAAAAAAAAAAAAAAACAGGGAATTTGTGAAGACAAGTTCAGATTAACGTTTGAAAATAAAATGAAGGTTCTGATACCGTAAACAATTGGCCATATTTAATTTGAACTACCCAGTATAGGTAGTCTATACACTTTATGTAAATAAACATACATGTAAGTAATACAAAATAATCTTCATGGTCGTTTTTTGAACTGGATTTAGGGCTTTGAATAAGTTCCCAGTCTTAACATTTGCCCTGACTTAGCTGGAAGTGTCTACTCAACGGCCCTAGCAGTAGGAGGGTGTAGCTGGGGAAACTCACTGAGGGTGTCCTGTTCTTTGATACTGGTATTGTGCTGGTGTTGCTGCATTGTGTGAATAAAAGCACCCTTGGTACCTCCTTCAAAGCAGCAGCTATGCAGCTGTGCAGGCCATAAGGCCGGAGAACTTGCAGGCCCTCGCAGGTGTTGTACATCTGCCCGCAGGCGAAGAGGAAGGCCCCGCAAACAGCAGGCGACATCTCCCATCGGCCCAGAGAAGGCAGGTCCTTGTCCAATAACCGCTGAGTGAACTGTACAATGACATGGCTAGCAGAGAGGCTGGGAGAGGGAGGCAGGCAGACAGACAGACAGACAGACAGACAGACAGACAGACAGACAGACAGACAGACAGACAGACAGACAGACAGACAGACAGACAGACAGACAGGCAGGCAGGCAGGCAGGCAGGCAGGCAGACACAGACAGACAGACAGACAGACAGACAGACAGACAGACAGACAGGCAGGCAGGCAGGCAGGCAGGCAGGCAGGCAGGCAGGCAGGCAGACACAGACAGACAGACAGACAGACAGACAGACAGACAGACAGACAGACAGACAGACAGACAGACAGACAGACAGACAGACAGGCCAAAAAGCAGAAAGATAGAAAGTCAGGCCGACAGACAGAAAGAACAAAGTGAAGAAATAAAGACAGGAAGACACATTTTAAATATCACTACACAATTTATTTTTATGTCATTTTTATGTATTTTTGCTGTTTTACCAGGAATGGAAGGTATGCAGAAAGGTAGTTGTAGTATTATCAAGTACACATAATACTATATATATATACACAACTTGAATAGGATACTTCATCCTGGTTTTGAGTCTCTTGCTTTGCATTATTAGATATTCCATTGATATGGTGTATCAATCTAAGACCCTATCACACACCTTGTTACTAAAGACCCTTCATAACACCTTGTTACTAAAGACCCTATCATATCACCTTGTTACTAAAGACCCTATCATATCACCTTGTTACTAAAGACCCTATCATATCACCTTGTTACTAAAGACCCTATCATATCACCTTGTTACTAAAGACCCTATCATATCACCTTGTTACTAAAGACCCTATCATATCACCTTGTTACTAAAGACCCTATCATATCACCTTGTTACTAAAGACCCTATCATATCACCTTGTTACTAAAGACCCTATCATATCACCTTGTTACTGAAACAACGGTTATGATTTGTTGTCAATTATTTGTCATTCCACCAAGACTGCCACACACACTAACCCTTTACTGCTGCTTAGGTCCAGACTCTTGTCATTCAGGAAGAGGGCGAGGCCTCTGTCGGTACTGGCGATGCGTGCCAACACATCTGCTATGTGAGTTAAGGTCCCAGCAGGAGACTTTAATTTGGCCTGAGAATCACAAAACATACCTTCACCATGGGAGCAGATCGGCCAGGGCTAATGAATGACAGTTTGGAAGGTGTGTCTGGATGTGTTTTTGTGTGTGTGTGTCTGTGTGATCACACCTGACTAGACACAAAAATGATCAAGCTCATAAGATTAGAGGTCACAATTTCTCAAGAAAGATTAATGGCTCACTGAGCTCTGTGAGTCAGGTGACCTCGCGGTGGACCTCAGCCCTCCCCTGCCCAACACTAAATGACCCATCTACTCCCATGTTGAGCCATGGCGGACACAGGTCAACCCAACCAACGCCTTTCATTTTGCGAACGCACTCACATCTGTGCTTGGATAATGAGATCTAAACAGTAATACAACAAGTTGGGCATTGCTAGGTGGGTAGACATTATGATGCTACTTCATGGGTTGTCATGTACTGTCATAGGCAATCAGAAGGACATTACCGCTAGGTTGCTGGTAGGTTATTGCGGGCATTCGCCACACAAAAATAACTTGTTCCACAAAAACAGAATTCTGAATGTAATCTCAGAAGTCTGATTTAACGTCAGAACTCTTTTTATTGTGACTTTAAAGCCAGAAATCTGAGATTAAAGTCTGAACTCCAAAAATAATCACACATATGTATTTTTTTTAGTTCTGAGTAAAAGAGTTAAAATCAGAATTCTGAGATTAAAGTCAGATTTCTGACTCTAATCTCAGAATTCTGACTCTAATCTCAGAATTCTGAGATTAAAGTCAGAAATAAATCCCATGCGGCCCTACTCCTCTTTCGTAAATAACTGTGCTGTGGTATTCTGTACTACTCGCATCCACTATTCCACATGCTTGCTACACACCCTTTCAGAGCATGTGTGTGTGCGCACGCGGGCGCGTGCGTGCGTGTGTGTGTGTGCTACCTGCTCCCCGTTGAGTAGGCGTATGAGGGGTGCCAGCAGCGTCTCTATCACAGGGCTCTGGTAGATGCACTCGGCGGCGCTCTCTGTCTGCTCACACAGCATCCACAGCAACTCCGTCACCAGGCTCCTGGGGGCCAGGGACACTGGACAACACAGCAGGTTAGGGGCTCCTGGGGGCCAGGGACACTGGACAACACAGCAGGTTAGGGGCTCCTGGGGGCCAGGGACACTGGACTACACAGCAGGTTAGGGGCTCCTGGGGGCCAGGGACACTGGACTACACAGCAGGTTAGTAGCTCCTGGGGGCCAGGGACACTGGACGACACAGCAGGTTAGGCGCTCCAGATCACTCCTTGCTATTTAAAAAAAAAGCTATTACTTTAGTAGAAAACAATAGAAGGGAATGGAAGGACTGATTGACTTATCTACTTATTGGAAGTGCTGAATGCTAAATGCCCTGAATGTAAATGTAAATGTAGGAAGTCAAAGTTGTGACTGCTTACATATTTTTAAGATCCTAATGAGAACCTGTTTAAATATAATGTCAATATGGACCAGAAAAAAAAGGTATATTCAACAGGAATAACCGAAGCAGCACATTAATGTGGAAACGTGTTAGTTGTCACGTAAGTGTACCAGAGTTATGTTAAAAGAAATACACACAGACACACCCAGCCACCTCCTCTTGGGTTCACCCTTGGGGTGCTGTGACGCGGACCAAGAAACTTCTCCCACTTGCACAACAATATGACACATGATTATTGTGGAAGGTCAAGATTAATTAACACTTTACGGTACATTGCATCACATGACTCAAGCAAGAAGTGGGACACTATGGATCACTGGGATGGGCTGAGCCTTGATTCCAAGGGAATGACGTCAGGCAATAAAGCAAAGGCTGGCCGCCAAGGGGAGGAGGTAAAGTCTGAAGGAGAACAGGGTCCACGTGTTCTCTGCCTGGGCCTCCAGATAACACTACAGTACCTTCACTGTCCTTTAGGGGAATACGCTAGGAGCACCTGTACAGGGGTGATCAAGATACCAGAGCATGGGGAGATCAAGATACCAGAGCATGGGTTGATCAAGATATCAGAACAGGGGTGATCAAGATACCAGAACAGGGTTGCTCAAGGTGCCAAAGCATAGGGTGATTCTGGTATAAGGGTTTTGAGTGAGTGAGTGAGTGAGTGAGTGAGTGAGTGAGTGAGTGAGTGAGTGAGTGAGTGAGTGAGTGAGTGAGTGAGTGAGTGAGTGAGTGAGTGAGTGAGTGAGTGAGTGAGT
The DNA here is from genome assembly GCF_026213295.1 of Gadus chalcogrammus. Taxonomy (NCBI): domain Eukaryota; kingdom Metazoa; phylum Chordata; class Actinopteri; order Gadiformes; family Gadidae; genus Gadus; species Gadus chalcogrammus. The sequence continues at coordinate 19,049,359 of NC_079432.1, read as the reverse complement.
GAGTGAGTGAGTGAGTGAGTGAGTGAGTAGGTGGGTGAGTGAGTGAGTGAGTGTGGGAATTTGTCTGGTTGTGTGAGTATCTCTTGGCCCACCTGTGTGCGAGGGGTCCGTGTGGGGGGGCTGGGGGTGCTGGTACATGATGTTGATCAGTGTGACCACCAGGTCCGTCAGACTGTAGAGATCTGCAGGACCCCAGCGAGGACAATAAGAGCCCAGATTAGTACGTTTACCAAGTGTGGGACTGAGCGCAGCCTGAAAAGAACAGTCTGTTTGGTCCGAGGGCAAGGCAGGGGAAACAACTGTACCATGCTTTGTCACAGCCCAAGTTATCAGCCCTTGCACTACACAGTCGCCGCAGACCGAGGAGATAACATGGGAATGGTCAGGGTATAGTGGATATGGAGGAGGAAAAAGGAGAAAATAATAGTGGCGGGATGGACTGTGGGAGAACAGAGAACAAAGCAATCTACCGAACCTCGGGAATACACATGAGGCGCACTTCATTAACATGATTAGTGGACATACAATCTGAATGAGATAAAAAGGTGAAATAACAGGGCAATATAGAGGCATGCCGAAAGATCTTTTTGAACATAATGTTAAACTGGTTTTTTTTGTCAGGATTAAACATTTTACCGTGTGTTGGGACAACAAAAAGGTTGTGAAATATTTTGTTTCACAAACACATTTTTTTTCACATATTTTCCTGTTTAAGTGATCTTAGTGCAGGAGCATCGCAAAACTAGAAACTGGGAAAGGAAAATTTAAATTCTGAGACAAAGTGTTCTGAAGGCTGAACAAAAACATTAAATGTACTTGACTGTAAGAAAAGCCACTAACATGGTGTATCATTTTATTGACTGGGATTGTCTTTTCGAATAACTCGAGGCCCAATCTATCGTGTACATTAAGATGAATCATCATGTTATATTGGGCCATAATTCATTCTAAAATTCTCCCTCCATTGCATAACCACAGTGACTGAGTCATGAGGGCTCGGACATTAGGGTTTACAAAGAAGCCAAAATGACAAGGGACATGAGAAGGAAGGAAAGGTGTGTCTATGTAATTTGTAGGCGTGTTGACGTCTGTTTTTGCGCCATGTAGATAAAAGTTATTGCTGATGTGGTCAGTAGATTTTGTGCTTAGGCAGATCATAACACATTACCTTTGTGTTTCCTTATTTTGATAGGGAAGAGCTTTCTGCCATTGGTGTAAATCAGGACTTTTCCCAGAACACAGAGTGAATGGACAAAGAAGGCATATTCCAGCTCACTCCTGGTGTAGATGCTCCACTGAGAAGAGCCTGCAGCAGACCAGAGATAGGGAAAGCACCGTGAAACATTGCAGCGCAACAGCATCAGCATCCTTCCCATAATAATATCTATAGGCTGTACTTACACATACAGTGGCCAGAATGGGGATGGGGATCATTAATATTTATTGATATCGATACCATTTTCGATACTCCTTAAAGATCTGAGTCTTTATTGATACCACTAACGATACTTTTCTATGAATTGGTGGAAATACGACGCGTTTTTAGTGATGAGGAAAATATTTAGGAACAAAATAATTGTATTTTAAAATTAAATATGTAATTATTAAAACATATTGACAATAGTAGTTATAATTATATATACTAAAATGATTAGAGCACTATACAACTGTGTTAGTAATACAGAAACATGAGCAATACAGTATTCCTCATGTTTCTCACCAAAAACTAAATTGACCGTTTCTCTACGTTACATTTGATTGCATCATGATAACCTAACAGTCGTTTTACTGAGCCAACCTATACGCATCATAACGCAGCAAATCTGAAACTTTATTTACTTTTTAAGACAACTAGCTTGTATGCTGCCGATTACAACACCGATTTCACAATTGGATTACTATTTTTAACTGACGGGACTAGTGACAATGTCTGTGTGTGCGATTACCGCTCGTACTTTGAGTGGATGATTAAGAGTCAGACGGACCCGTCTGTGGTGGGTGGGGGTATATTAACATGTGACTGCATACAAATGTGTCCTCCACAGACATGGTGACTAATGTATGATAGTAAGCATTATTGGCCCTTAAGTTCACTAATATTCAGAAAAAACACTGCCTCAAAAGGCTATTGCTTAAGCTACACCAGTAGATGCATATACTTTTCCCTGAAAAAGCATAATTATATATATTTATGTGGCATTCAGTCCAATGCTTAATAAATATCTGTGGCATTCAGTAGGCCAATGCTATGGTAAAGTGTGTAAAGTATGACCAACAGTTTCTCTCTGTTCAATATATATAACTTTATCAATCCCCTGTAGGACAAATTTGATAATGTTTGTCCATCTAAAACAATAATGTTAAAAAAAAATAATACAAAACATGACGGTAACTAAGTAAGTCAAACCGTTCATTCTGAAGGCTCTACTTAACCACTCCCCCTACTAACTTCCACCAATGCAAAGCGAACAGTACTGAGTAGAGGAGGGCGTAGTCTAACTAGAATGTGAACGACCCAGAGAAAAGCAACGCTAATTCCATGTGAACATGTTTGAGGCTTTACCAAAATCCCGGACGATTTTGAAATGCCACTACACAAATTTTTAAAAGTGTCCGAAAAGAGTGCATGTCCGGTAAGGGTCTGGAGGACGTCTGGTTACCCTACGTACGGAAAACCCATTCGATTCCTACCTGTTCCACACGGCCCAAATTGGTGGGCGCTATCCTGGTAATTTCTCTGCATGAGAAATACGAAGTGTGGCGTGTGAGCGTGTGCATGGGTTGAATTGCATGTGTCTCACGCCGAATGTGTGAGACTTTAGAGCCCTGAAAATGATTTTCGCCCTTTTCGCCCGTTCAGCCAGCCTCGCGAGCAAAGTTAACTGCCAGACTTAATTTGTTTTACTTGTAATACCTGTTTGCTTACAATTCCATTCAAAAACATTGGTGGACACGCTGCAGTGATTAGATTGAATTGATTTGAATGCTGTGAGGCGACTCGAGGGACACAATACTACGGTAAAGAACCTACGGGACAAAGAAAATAATAAAAGAACGACGGGACACGATAGTGGTATCGATAAGCTCAAACGTTAATGATTTTCGGGTTTGGAAAAAAGTGGAACCGGGTCCTTGATAGAACCGGGTTTCGATCCCCATCCCTAGTGAGCACTGGGCCGCTGGGGGGGCTCTTACTGGATACAGTGAGCGCTGGGGGGGCTCCTACTGGATACAGTGACTACTGGGAGGCCGCTGGGGGGCTCTTACTGGATACAGTGAGCACTGGGCCGCTCTTACCGGATACAGTGAGCACTGGGGGGCCGCTGGGGGGGCTCTTACTGGATACAGTGAGCACTGGGGGAGCTCCTACTGGATACAGTGAGCACTGGGCCGCTGGGGGAGCTCCTACTGGATACAGTGAGCACTGGGGGAGCTCCTACTGGATACAGTGAGCACTGGGGGAGCTCCTACTGGATACAGTGAGCACTGGGGGGGCTCCTACTGGATACAGTGAGCACTGGGGGGGCTCTTACTGGATACAGTGAGCACTGGGCTGCTGGTTCCTACTGGATACAGTGACTACTGGGGGGCCGCTGGGGGGCTCTTACTGGATACAGTGAGCACTGGGGGGGCTCTTACTGGATACAGTGAGCACTGGGGGGGCTCTTACTGGATACAGTGAGCACTGGGCCGCTGGGGGGGCTCTTACTGGTCTGTGGCTCCGCAGAGGAGCCGCTGGTCTGGGGGGATCTGTGCTCACAGTCTGAGAGGTGTTGCAGACACTGCTGGACGGCTGCAACAATCTGAAAGACACAACATCATATAGCAGAGCCACAAGCCATGATGGCCAAAGGCCCGCCAGTAAAGACACAACATCATATAGCAGAGCCACAAGCCATGATGGCCAAAGGCCCAGCAGTAATGAGCAGAGAGGATGTTATGGAGGTACATTTCACTCTAAAGTATTGGAAGAGTTGTCAGAATTCTGTTACTGAATAAAGGTATTTGTAGTTGCGCTTAAGATTTGTCAAAAAATACACAAACAATCTGAAAATTGCACTATACTCAACAATTTTGTGATCATTTCATTTTTATTTGAATTAATCTATTATGTCACTTATATAACTATTAATAACTTAAAGCATGACTCTGAATAACCTGCACTCATAGGTATGAACTAGGGATGGGCAAAATTATTCTTTTCCGGGAACTAGTTCTTTCAGTTCAGTTCACTATAACGATTCGTTTATTTGATTCGTTCGTTTTGATTCGTTCGTTACGTCAGATTACATCTTAAAAAAAAATAAAAATAAAAAAACTTTTTTTTTTATAATTGGTCGTGGGACCGGATAGGACCGTCAAGACCGCAGTCCGCCGTTTGGAGATGCCTACTATATAGTATGTTGAACGTCCCCAATATTTATACCACTTGCTTACTCTCTATATTTCATTCATGGTTTTACATTTATAATTTATTTTACTTTACATTTAATTCTTCATTGTTCAGGCATACAGAACTTGCATGGTCATAAATAAAAAATACGAACTGCAGTTTAATTTCTTTGTTTGTTTTAAATTGACGTAGAATGGAGCAAAGACTCTGGGATTGGGAAATGCGTTTATCCAATAAACAGATGGAGGTCAAGTCTATTTTCGAAAAAATGTAGGGGGATATATGAGTCCGAATGGTAATGACCCAAGATACGTCAGAGAGAGAAAGCGTGCATATTCGACAGTACCGCCTTGTCATTGGTTTACCCAGGTGCCATTCCAACACCATTGCTGAATCTTTGAGGAAGTCGTAGACTCAATCAATATAAGTCGCGGGGAGACGGAGCTCTGTTCGTTTGTATATTTTATTTACGTGACCAGATGTTTGGTTGATGTTAAAAAAAAAGAATCAAAGAACCAGTTCTCTTGTTTTGGGGAACCAGTTCTTGTCGTTCACGTTCGGGATTCGTTCGTTGTAACGAATCAGTCGCGACCGACACATCCCTAGTATGAACAGAATGTAGTGTATATTCATTCTACATTCTTCAGCTTCTTTCATCTGTTCCCCAGCTTCCTCCTTCGCTTTTGAAGAAGCCCGAATATATATATATATTAGGGGTGTAACGAATCGATACACGTATTTGTACAGAACCGTCATGGTACAGGCACTTCTGGGTGGTTACAGAGGTGTACCGCGCTGCGTAAATGTGGCGTACATAGCGTTAATATGGCGAATGTAAAGGCTTGTTTTGCGATGTGGAATTCAAAAACTTGAAGACGGAGTTCCCCCCGGACCGTTTAGCCAAAGTATACTACTCCGACTCCGTAATCCCGACTCTGTGATTACAGAGACCCCTTAGCAGCTCTCCGTCGGGATGTCGGATATGCAATGCAATTCGCTGTCCGATCTATCTTATAAGGTGGTCTTAAGGTGCAAAGTCAAGCCAGAGATAGTGATCTGTCGTTTGCGACCGAATCAGTTCGAATGAACGAATCTTTAACACGAACGAACCAAACTGATTCTTCTCTCTCATTCATCTAGCCCAGACCCACAAGTCACTGACTCGCTGTTCGTTCACTGACTGTGAGTGGTGAAGAGGGAAGAGGCTTAGTGAGCGACCGTACGATAATACTATTCAATATCAGTGACATGATAAATGCATGTTCTCTTTGTACTTTCAACTGCCCTGCCGTCTCCATTGCGTCAACCAATAGGTCCATGCCATCGACGGATAGTTAAAAATATTGGATGCACACGTAAGCTACGGAGAGGGTCTCCGACAGGCTCTCCGGCTACGGAGAGGGCTCTCCGTGTCTACGTACAGCACTTTAACATGCACAAGCATTTGAAAAGGCACCATCCAGGTGTTACTATCACCACAGCTGTGCAAACCAAGCTTACGACACTATTTCGACCCCTGTCTGGGTATTCTGAAATGCAAATGCCATAACCAAGTTTATTGGTGTTTTCATTGCTGCTGATCTCTTTTTTTTTTTATTTCCCCCTTAACTATGAACCATACCGTACCGTACCGTACCGTGACTTAAAAACCGAGGTACGTACCGAACCGTGACTTGTGTGTACCCTTATACCCCTAATATATATATATATTAGGTCATAGATAAAAACCGAGGTACGTGCCGAACCGTGACCTGTGTGTACCGTTACACCCCTAATATATATATATATAATAGGGGTGTAAACGGTACACACAAGTCACGGTTCGGTACGTACCTCGGTTTTGAAGTCACGGTACCGTACCGTACCGGTATATATATATATATATATATATATATATATATATATATAAAGCGTATGTAGTTCCCTTTTCTTTTATTGCTTGTTCTGCTTTGTTTACCAACTCATTAATTTATCATCTTTAATGTCTTTTTTCTTTTTATGTCTTTTTTTGACAGTTGGTTAGCCAGCTAGAATCAGCACTGTGGCCGTTTCACTCACACCAATGATCCCCCATCATAGCTATGCTCTCACTAACATATAGGGAACAGTGCTGTTGGCGAAGTTGCTTGGACCGCTAAGCACCTGGGACCCAGAACCTTGATGTGGTGCCACGGTTTGAAGCTCTTCAAATTGCAATTTGACAATGATCTGAGATTGCGACGGAAGAGAGATGCTAACAGATTGTGCAAACCATGGATTTGGTTCAAACCTGTAACCTATGTGTGTGTGTGCATATCAAGGGGGACTCTCATAAACTGCTCCTTCATATTCACCCAAACAGCATTTACTGTTAACATATTTTGAATCTGGAACCAATTTAAATTAAACAAAGGGTTTAAGAATGAAGATTTCTCTCACCTGTATACAGGGTCATAGATAACCATTTAATATTGATGAAGTATTTTACGCACCAGACTCTTGTATTTCCTCTCCAGGAGTCTGAAGATGACAGCTCTGCTGTAGTAACTATGCTGCAGAAAAGGAATTGGGGAAATGTTTTGACCGGAGACAGCAGTAGCATGGACTTCATTGGTAAGACATAAGCATACAGACCATCCACTTATTGAACCAGGTTGCTTTGATGTCCAGCAGGGCTAGCAAGTAAACAGGTTCAAGTGCTTTCTCGGTCCCTGGCGAGGCCAAGCCCAGGTCAGGGTGCACCGACAGCAGGGAGAAGGTGCTCTCTATGACTTCTTCCATGTACCTAAAAGGATGGGGAAATAACAACATGTGATACAAAGCACAGCTAATCAATCTTAATAAGCAGAAAGAGGATCACACCGCATACTTCTCCGGGTGGCGAATCCAGAAGGACGGCATCTCCTTCTGGAAGTCATTTATCAGCCTCATCTAAAAAATAGATACGAAGCAGAGGAACATGTATTGATTAACTCAGTCCTATTCCTCATTTATATTCAATTAGTTAATAGTAGGGATACTAAATTCTGAATGACTACCGACTCTGTAGCCTCTGTGGCTAGTATCAGCTTACAAACATTGATGCTGACAGCTGAATTATAGGTAGTGTATCAGCAATAGAATAAGTATTATATTACAACATAGTATAGGCATTTATTGTATTAGCAAACTGTTTATATTATCAGATCTAGACTATTGACTATTGGCTGAGTGGGATTTTGCAACTTGTCCAAGTAATGTCCAAACTGTGAATGCTCTACCTGTTTAAGAAGGCGGCTGATGTCAGGCCTGGTGACATCAATCCCATCTGAGCCAATGGGAAGGCTGAGCTTGTGAGACAGGAAGTATCCCTCCAGACTCTTGGCTACACATAGATACAGACGTAACATTCTCTTGATCATTACATTGTATTAGATCCGTCCAGCCGTATGGGGCAGTAAAGGTCTCTCCACCTCATCGTCACATCAGTTGCCCAGAGCCGTGTCGACTGGATGCAAAGAAAAAACGTTGACGGTGTACATTTCCATGAACACTGGATACGTAGCATTTCAACGTAAAAAATAGCGTGTTATACCTACAGTATCCACGCGTGCCGCTGTGGAGGCGGGTTTCGGGGTTTGGGTTTCACGGCTTTCGGGGCAAATTGTGGACACGATTGTTTGGGGGGGGGGGGGGGGGGGGGTAGACTGTTGTTGACCTGGGGGGGGGGGGGGGGGGGGGGGGTAGAACGTTTGTTGACCGGGGGGGGGGGGGGGACGACACGTTTGTTGAGGGGGGGGGGGGGGAGGGGGAACGTGTTGGGGGGGGGGGGGGAGACACGTTTATAGGGGGGGGCACGCTCGACAACGAGAGTTGGTTTTTATTGAACGCTCGACAACGAGAGTTGGTTTTTATTGTTTTTTTTATTGGTTTTTAACAATGAACACATGAACAATGTTAATAGAACAACACACAACCACATAACATCCCGAACCCATTAACCCCACTTAATCCTAACAACAAAACAAGTTAACAAAAGCCCCTTTTGTCAACTGACAACCCCAATTCCCAGAATCCCCCGCGGCTTCCGGAACAACGGCGTAGCCTATATTAATCTTTATTATCTGAATGGGAAATGCAATATTTTAGGAGAGATACACCATTAAACGCGTTTCTAATGAAATTTCTAGCGAGAAATGTACATTTTCCTTACATAATCTTCAGTCAGTGAATGTGTATGATCTTTATTATCTGAATGGGAAATGCAATATTTTAGGACCGATTCACCGTTAAACGTGTTTCTAATAACATTTCTAGCGAGAAATATACTTTATACTTGCATAATCTTGTTAGGAATAGGGACGCTGCTTTCGCTAAACTAGCAGCTCACGTGCTTCCTGCGTTTGTGTTATTAAACTGTTACTTTATGTAACTTTTAATGATATCATTTTGTTAGAAACACGTATATCTGAGAGCCAACCCAGTCGCCAAAAGCATACGTTGACAGTGTACGTTTCGTGAACACTGGATTACGTCGCATTTCAACATAAAATAGCGTGTTATACACACACGCACGCACACACACACAAGCACACACACGCACGCACAGACACACACAGACACAGACAATGAACACACGAACATTGTTCGTGCGTTCATTGTTGTCGACACCGTCACCGAGAGTGACGTGACCAACGTTTCGTGCAGCTGTTCCGTGTTGAAGTCTCGTTCAATAAAAACCAACTCTCGTTGTCGAGCGTGTCAATAAAAAACCAACTCTCGTTGTCGAGCGTGCCCCCCCCCCCCTACAAACGTGTCTCCCCCCCCCCCTCAACAAACGTGTCCCCCCCCCCCCCCTACAATCGTGTCGTCGTCGTCCCCCTCACAAACTACCCCCCCCCCCCCCCCCCCCCCGGTCAACAACAGTCTACCTCCCCCCCCCCCCCTAAACAATCGTGTCCACAATTTGCCGCGAAAGCCGTGAAACCCAAACCCCGAAACCCGCCTACCACAGCGGCACGCGTGGATACTGTAGGTATAACACGCTATTTTTTATGTTGAAATGCTACGTATCCAGTGTTCATGGAAACGTACACCGTCAACGTTTTTTCTTGGCGACTGGGTTGCTGGATGTTATACACTTCACACTACACTTCACTGTAAACTAGTAACAATCAATATTCAAAGAATTATGTCATGATTTATGAATGACAGCTTTCATTTGGAGTGTGTCAGGTTTGAATGATGATCAAGGCAGACTGGGCGTCATATGACGGAAGACTCATGAAGCACTCTACCTTCCATCAAGCCTTCAGACGCAACTCTGATGGAGTAAGACAGCATATAATGGCTACAGCAAAGGAAAGAGTTTTAACGTGTGTACCTAAGCTGCTGTAGATCTCTCGGGTCAAATTGAATGGTGATGAAGAGGAGGTCTTTGCAAAGAACTTGAGTACTTTATCCTGCAAAGAGTGGAAGAGGAACAAATTAAGCACCCCACAGACATAACCATGGCATACGAACCGGGACAAATCAAGCACCCCACAGACATAACCATGACATACGAACCGGGACAAATTAAACACCCCGAAGACATAACCAAGACATATGAACGGGGAAAAATTAAACACCCCACAAACATAACCATGACACACAAAAGGGGGGAAATAAAGACTCCAAAGTAGAACTCAAAACTACATTTGAACAACTATTTGAATCTTCGATAGAACGACTTTTGGATGACTGTTTTTTATTGTCTAATCGTATCAGGAAAATTGTCAGTGTCTAACAGCAGGGCATCCATTTAGAAGATGGGGCTGAGAGAGGGATGCAACAGCTGGGCCTCCAGATGGAAAAGCCTACAAGTTAAACATGATTTTTTTGATGGGTTGGCAGTTGGACTCGGTCTTTGTGCAATTTTCTGTGTTATGAGCTTTTCAACAAAGGTCCAGATGTTTTGGTTCATAACCCCTTTGTGTCATGGCAGCCGCACTATACATCCATTTTCTTTCAAAGTAGAGCACATTCTAGACTGGTAGTCTAGAAGAAAACGCAATATCAGGAAAAAAACATATACAATTTGGCTCCATTTTTATACCATTTAAGACTAAACTACTAAAAAGTATTATTTAAACTTTGCCAAAATCAGTCATACCACTCTGATTCTCAAAATGATTATCTCGGTACTCCATTGCCTTTTAAAAGTTTGTCTAAATTTAAAATAAAACAATATAAATCAAGTATGATTTAAAACAATAATAGCGAAATAGCTTTTCAATTTCCTAAGCCAATGGTGTCGACTTATATCTGGCCCCCTTCCAAAACCTTTTGTCCATAAAGTAAAACACTTTAAAAAAGATTCAGAGATTATATTGTTTAAAATCCTAATTATCATTATTTTGTTAAATTATATCTATTTGTTCTATTAAATTGTGACAACAAAATGATGTGGGAGGAGGCAATATATTATAATAATAATTTGCTTTTGTTGTTTTTATATATGGAATTCTTCAAAGGTTATTGAGAATATTGTTTAAAATCCTATTTATTTAATTATGTAGATTTTCATTTAATTGTGACTTATTTTCTTGACAAAAAAAGTTTGAACAAGGAGGCTTTGTTTACTTTGTCTTTTTTGAACATTTCAAAAGTAATTGCGTAATTATTGATATCTATTTCCATTCAATTATGACTAATTTCATGGACAAAGCAAAGGTTGTGGAAGTAGGACAGACATTGTCACAATAATGCACGTGCATTATTTTGTTATTGTTTCAAACATTTTTAATATCTAATAAATATCAAATCATAATAATACATTTTGTCCAAATCATACTTTTGGACAGAGACAACTTTCGCTCAGCTCCCTAATAAGCTCTTTCATGCTTGCGTGCAATATAGAACGATGAATATTAAATGAATATCAAATATGCAACCAACTTTACCTCTGTACGGAGCTGTCCATTTCCACAAATACCGGCCACTGTTTGGTTTCATAGTATTATATTAATTACGTTATATACAATTAGGCTATAATATAGTATATAAGGCTAACAACATCCCATATCTTCTGTCAAATTGACTGCAGTTGACAAGAAAGGATGCGCACATTGTTGTTACATGGTAAAGAGTTACTTTATTTGTAGAGATGGGTGGTCATTTAGTGGAGTCGCTGCCTCGCCTCTAGACAGCGTTGGAAACCCATCATTGATAATTTCCAGTGTTTAAACCACACAAGAGGCAAAACAGTGAGGCGTCATTTAGCTGCATCAATTTAAAAAATAAATTGTATATGATTCGATGCTCTGTCCAAGATCGGTCTGGCCTGACCAATCAAATTTGACTATGTGAAATCGAAGTCGAGGACACCCCTACCCCATGGACAAAACGATGCATACGAAAACGGACAGAGTAAAGACGCAGACCTAACGATGAAGACAGACAGAGTAAAGACTCAGACCTAACGGTGAAGAGGGACAGAGTAAAGACTCAGACCTAATGATGAAGACAGACAGAATAAAGACTCAGACCTAACGATGAAGGGGACAGAGTAGAGACGCAGACCTAACGGTGAAGACAGACAGAGTAAAGACTCAGACCTAACGGTGAAGAGGGACAGAGTAAAGACGCAGACCTAACGATGAAGACAGACAGAGTAAAGACTCAGACCTAACGGTGAAGACAGACAGAGTAAAGACTCAGACCTAACGATGAAGAGGGACAGAGTAAAGACTCCGACCTGACGGTGAAGAGGGACAGAGTAAAGACTCAGACCTAACGTGAACAGGGACAGAGTAAAGACACAGACCTAACGGTAAAGAGGGACAGAGTAAAGACTCAGACCTAACGGTAAAGAGGGACAGAGTAAAGACTTAGACCTAACGGTGAAGAGGGACAGAGTAAAGTCTCAGACCCAACGGTGAAGAGGGACAGAGTAAAGACTCAGACCTAACGGTGAAGAGGGACAGAGTAAAGACTCAGACCTAACGGTGAAGAGGGAGAGAGTAAATACTCCCGAGACATAGGGACACACGACACAGATGTGGAGAAAATGACATCAGGGAATCTAGATAGTAAGTTAGGACAAAGGACCTTCTCATCAATAGTTACATTTAATATATTTTCAGACCCTTGACCATGGTAACCCTATTCAAACAATACTGTCACTGATTAAAACCAACACTGTTTCCAAAGTTGAATCTGGGACCTTCCCAGGGCTGTGGCCCTAACCTAGTGCTAAAGATCCTCCCAGCATGACGATGTTTGGGACCCCGAGCACCCCCCCAGGACAGCTCATGAGTGATATCAGAGCAGCACCATTATCTTTCGCATACCCTTTACAATTTCTTCACTGATCTGAGCAATCACCATTTGTCCTGATTGCGGCCCTCAAGATCCCCCACTTTAAGCAGTGTTTTCCTGTGTGTATTCCTGCTACAAGGCACAAGACACGTGTTCGGTCACGTGCAAGAACCTGTCATGTTGCGGGGCTGCCCGCATGGTATTCTGTCTTTCCACCTGTTTTTCATACGTAGTAAACACGTGTTCAGAATACGTCCTGTCATTTATACGTATTCAACACATGCTAAATATACATTCTGTCTTTCATATGTATTAAACACATGCTAAACATGCGTTCGGTCTTTCATACATATTAAACACGTGTTAAACATACGTTCTGCCTCCCCACATGTCTTTCATCAAACTAAACACAGCTCAGTGCATCGGTGCCTAGATATGAAATTAGTTTCTTGGTCACCATCCCTGATGTATTATACCAGATTACTCTTTTGAATACTACTATTCTGGGTGCGTCCAGTTCAGTATGTAGTACAAGTACAAAATAATAGTCAGCATACGGTTTAAATATGAAATAGAATCAAATGAAATATTAAAGTGATCAAAATGAAGTAAAACATATGAAATACATGATACACAGTGGAAGAAGGCAGGGTCATGTGAATGACCCAGGAAAGCCCTGCGTCCCTCCCCGCGGTTTGGGCCATGTGTTGGTGGGAACAGAGAGGACATGTGGCCAACCAGCAGACCAAACAAGCTCCACAGGGACGACACTCACACTGAGGTCAGGGTCGCGGTCGTCCAGCACAGCAGACAGGCTGGTGCGCAGGCTGTTCCAGGTCTCACAGCTCAGCACGTCAGAGGGAGGGGCACAGCACAGCTTCTGGAGGGCTTCCCAACGCACCTGACATTCATGACAATAACAAGGCAGTTAGTCTGGGCTGGTGGTTCCCCACCCACAATGCATTGCACTGTGTCCCCGCATGAAGCACCCAGTACATCAGAAGATTTTGCAAAGTAAAGCAATACAACAATACACCGCTATCAAATTTTAGTTTTTACCTCTTTTGGTTGGCTGGAGTCCAGTTGTTCAGCCAAGGCTTGAAGCTGCTCTTGTTTAATGAATGCATAACTCTGACAAGGAAATAAATAAATTAAGTCGAGAGTATTTGGTTGTCGAAAAACTAGCTAGTAAAAAATGGGAAGTCAGTACAATACAAAAAATTGTCCCTTTTTTTTTTTTTTACTGTCCCACTTTCCTGAATAGATAACTACATGAAGACCAGCATTGTTCAAGTGTGTTATCAAGCAAGTCATAAGCTCAAACAATTGCATGTGGATCATGAATTGACCTTCATTTGGCCATAAATCAATGAATGTATCCAGGCAAAGTACAGGGTGTGACAGATCAGGGTCAGGTGGTGCTACGTATCAAGAAAGAAATGCAACCATTGTTAACACTAAATACTTGATTATATTCATAATGGTTATTGTTAAAGTGAAAAGAGTTTCCTTCATTCAGTCCGACTACGATGTACCCTGCAGGAGAGGCAGAGGTGGCCATGGAAAACAAGCAGGGGACATTTTGTTGTCTGACCCAAGGAGTAAAAAAGTGGTACTCCTCAAGAGTACGCTCTACCTACACTTAATGATATAGTCTCTTGTTTGGAGTGACTTTATCATAAGTGACTTTGAATACGAATACCAAACTGAGGTTGGACATTCAGAATAGGATGCGTGTGATGCAAACACATTTCAGGAGTCACCTTAAAAGGTGCAGGTGAGATTCCAGAATTGTAAGGAAATGAGCTGAAAAGTGCACAGCGAAGCAAGAATTTGAAAATACACAACCCAAAAAATGTCCACTCCCTCTCTGATTCTTCCCTCCCTATGTTTCTCCGCCATTGAGTGATTGGAAGGAAAGATGGATCCACGGAACTGATCCGTGAAGAGATGCGCAGGGCAGTCTCATTTGAAGTGGTCTCATCCAGAGGCAGGTGCAGTCCACCAGAACAGATTTTCTCAGAGCAGTTAATTCTACTAAACTAATAGCTGATGGATGGCTAGGCCAGTTTGTATACCCTACAACACTATAGAAAGAGCTCTTGAATCATACCTACAGCCCCTTCACTAGGATTATGAACTAGTAAGGGGTCGGCTTAGCTCAGGAGGTAGAGCAGGTTGACTTGTAACCGGAAGATTACAGGTCAAGAGTGTCCCTGAGCAAGACGCCACACCTGAATGCTCCTGACGAGCTGGCTGTCGTCCTGCCCTGCGTGGTTGACCCGTCGCATAGGATAAAAGTGTCTGCTAAATGCCCTTAATGTAAATATAAATCCCCTTAATGGGATTCATTCAGCTCATTCAAACAAAGTGCCTGTAAGCACCACAGGTGTTACGGCTTCCTTTACTTACATGGTTGAAGGAAGAGTCGCTGTCTGAACAGTTGTCATTGAAACGGCCCTCAGATGCTCCAGGGAGGTTGTCCCTGTACGTTTCCTCTTTCCTCAGTTGGTCCTCTTCAAACTTATTGATGAGCGACTCCACCACCAGACTCATGGTGTTCTTCAGAGTCTGCATCATCTGCTTGTATCTGGTAACAAGGAAATGGACATGTTATTGTGTAGTATAGGCTTGTTAGGGGTGTAGAATGGGCTAAGTAGGGGTGTACAACAAACAATTTACGTCATTTGGACGACGCTTTACATTCTTCCACACAGCACATGAAGGCAACACAAACAAACATGGAGGAGAGTGAACGTGACAATTCTGAATAGGAAAAGGACTCCCACGACCAGCCAAGACAAAGTGAGCTCGTACCTAAAAGAGGGGCTACGAAATACGCCTTTCCATGTGGTCATTTATCTAAACTATTTATTCATTGAATTTACAGAAAATGTGCTATATCGTGATATATATCGTTATAGGGATATGAATGACCTATATCGGGATATGATATTTTGGTCATATCGCCCAGCCCTAGGTGTACAATGTGACAATTAGGGGTGTACAATGTGACAATTAGGGGTGTACAACGTGCTAAGTAGGGGTGTACTGGGGGCGCCCCAGTAGCGCACTGGGTAGAGCGCGTACCCTTAAGGCTTCGACCAGATAGCAGCGACCCAGGTTTGATTCCTGCCCTGGTCCTTGGCTGCATGTCCTCCCCTCCACCTCCCATACCTTCCTAACTATCTCACTCTACAATAAACCGTAGGGGTGTACTATATGCTAAGTAGCGGTTAGGCACGTTCCCTGTGCAAAATGTTGTAGATTGTGTTAAAAAGGGATGTACAATGTTATTGTGTAAATACATGCGTATTAGGTGGTTACAAATGCATTGGTGCATTGTGATGTTTAGGGGGGAAAGGAAAGCCTCTGCTTCTGGGTCCGGAATTAATTACAAATAAATCACAATACATTTTTGAATATATCTAAGCAGCATTATTTATATTTTACTTAAAAAAGGTCTATCCATTGGGCACATTTGTATTTCAGAGTTATTTAAATAAACCCATACACATTGTAGCAGTGTCAGAAAAACAAATGTTTCTTCACTGAATGAACTTGCTTCCATGTGAAGATACTAGTTTCATAACCAACCACTTAATTCAATATTCAAAGTCATCTCTGAGCCGGGTTCCTCACTCTGTGGAGTCCCTGGTCCGTCTGGTGACAGCGTGGATGTCGTGAGCGGAGGCTCCAGCGTCTCCTCCGGCCCCGAGCTCCGTCTCTGCCTCCACCAGCGCCCCCAGGGACCGGTCCACATGCTGCCGCAGGTACCTGACCAGCTCATAGCTAGAGCGAGGAGCATAGTCCGCCAGTAATCATTGATATACAGACGGGGAGACCAGAAGACCATCATAGATTCAATATTTTTAAGGCAGCACATTTTCGGAAATGACAATTTGGTTGGAACGTTTGGCTGAGATTCTTTAAAATAAATAATAGTGAGTTAAATATATTTACCGCAATATATGATTTTCAGGAAGAAAATTGTTTTTTAGGAGTAAAAAAATGGTATGGTTATATGGCTTATAGTCGTTGTGTTTACTTTACTGACTTGTGAAACTTTTTGTCGGTCTCCTCCAGGTGAAGAAGGATCTCTTCAGCACATTCAATGGACGGAGCGCCAGATATCCTGTCCTTTGTGCTCTTCAGGAGCTGACGGAGCAGATACTGCAGCTCTGCCTCGTCCTCGCTGGAGAACTGGGACATGGTCGGGTCCTGGGCCTGGGAGGAGAGGGACAGGTGAGACACGGTGGGTATACTGGTCCTGGGCCTAGGAGGAGAGGGGCAGGTGAGACACGATGGGTATACTGGTCCTGAGATGGAAAGAGTGACAAGTGGGGGTTATGGGTACCAGACAGGGTTAGGGGTACCAGAGGGGGTTATGGGTACCAGAGGGGGTTAGGTTACGGGGTTATGGGCCTGTCCCCTGCGTCTGAGTGCTTTATATCTAAAAGGAGGTGATCAATATCAAGGTTTAGCTAAGGTGATGTCACCATGGTTACCTTTCGAGGAGGTGATCAATATCAAGGTTTAGCTATGGTGATGTCACCATGGTTACCTTTAGAGGAGGACGTGATGGATCAGAAGGTTTAGCAAGGGTGACGTCATGATGGATGCCTTATCGAAAACCCCTTTCTGCTAGGGTGCAGTGTTGCCAGATTGTGCCAGTTTTCCCGCCCTATCTGTCAACCCTGGCTGCAGAGCGCTCCAGCCAGGGATAACCCCTTTCTGCTGACCTGGCGGCACGTGGAGACGACGTCACATCCACGTCACTACGATATCGTCACCGTACCTGTTCTTATGATGACGTAATCTGTGTCCTTAAGATAGAGATCCTTCACGGTGGAGAGACATTGTCGTCCGTCTCGTTTCGTATTGACGGATCCGTCTCCATGGAAACACAGCCTACTCTGGTCTGCCGCGCTGCATTGTGGGGTGTACAGTTCCCGCGTTGGATTATGGGTAGTACTGAAACACTTAATAAAGTAAAAGAATCAGACGGTGAAAAACGACGAGGTTCACGTAGTGTCCCTAGTGTCGTTATGTTTGTGTTTTATTTTATCAGTATATTTGTACCAGAGTCTCCGCGTGTTGTCGCATGTTTGTGACGTATGTAACTTGCTGTCACGTGACGGTGTTGTAGTTATTCCTGGAGTTACGGGGTTCTGTTTGTAACTGGTTTGTAGTCCTCTCGGGCTGTCAACCGGTCCCTTCCAGTCATTATTTCCGGCTGCGACATAATCTCGAACGTGTCGCGTTGCGTGTCTCCCTTACGTACCTTAACTTCCCTTTGGTAGTCTTTGGCTCAGTTCATCGCATCAGTACAGTGTGTTTTAGACATCTGTCTGTCTTTCTATCTGTCTCAGGTTCCGGCTGCGGATAACCTGTGTGACGGCAGCAGCCACAACATGGCAGCGGTGGATAGCTTCTCCCTCCTGTACCATCAGATGGCCCGGTCCTGTAGCAGCACGGTGGAGACCCTGGCCCTGGTGGGGGCCCTGTACACGGCCTGCAGGGTGTGCACTGTGTTGCACAGATGCTGCTCTCTGGTCAGGGTCCACTTCCTCCCACGACTCATGCCCAACAGGAGGACCTTGGCCCAGCGGTTTGGTGCATGGGCAGTCATCCACGGTATGTAACCAATTCAATTAATTTGTATTTGTATAGCCCTTAATCTATACAAATCTATAATCACCCTCAATCAGGAGCGTAATGGGTGCCGAAATTGACATGCATTCATATATATCTGCATACATACATGTATACACACATGTATGTATGTATGCATGCATGCATGCACGCATGCATACATGCAAAATATTCTTAATTGGAGATGGGGTGCTGGCCAGTTAACAATAAGGAGAGTCCAGGCATCCAGTTGCAGTCACGCAACACACTCTTCCTCTCACTTATAAATGCCAGATTCTGAAAACTATTGTTGCATGGTGTGATGCATTCTTCTGGCCCCAGGTGCAGCAGATGACACGGCCCACGCCTATGCGGAGGAACTGGCCCGGCAGGGCATGAGCCTCCTCTTTGTGAGTCGCGATGGCACCATGAGTACAGACCTATCAAAGGCTCTCTCTCAACGCCATGGAGTAGAAGTGACTGTGGTTGAAGCTGACCTGGCTCTCGGCGACGCAGCCATCCAGTCCCTCAGAGAGGCTCTGGGGGATAAAGACGTGGGCATATTGGTGAACTGTGGGGCCAGGTCTCTGGAGGAGCCCATCCCCCTGACAGAGACGTCAGAGCAGGGACTGCTGGAGCTGGTGAACAGGGCCGTGCTGGCCGCTGCCCTTATGACCAGACTGGTTCTGCCCGGGATGGTGGAGCAGGGACGCGGTGCGCTGGTCCATTTGTGTTCTGGTGCAGGCAGTCGGTCCTCCGGTGCAGCACTGTTCGCCTCACAGGTGAGGTAACAGAGGGACTGTACCCATCATAATCCCATCCATGGCCCCCAGATGCTGTATAACATTAGTCTGGCCAGACCAAGCCAATCGTAGATTGCACGTTGGTCTGGGGAAGCTGCCGTCATTTTCTTCAGCACAAGAGGCGCGATCAACGGGCCTAGTTCAACTGACTGTACACGATTGGCTGCTTGCCATCGCTTCCCTGTCGTCATTGTGTTAAACCAGCCAATAGCGCGCCAAGGGGAAAAGCCAACTCGGTGATTGGCTATCGCAAAAACTTATAGAAACTAGAAAGAAATGTATTGCTCTTCTCCAGACCCTTGATCAGGACGAACTCAATTCGCCGGAAGAATGGGCGGGGCTACCCAGGCTAGTATAACATGGCTTCCTATAAGGTCTTCTTTATTTGTATCTATTGGAACCTTTAACATGGTGTTCAAATCTACACGATGACTCACATGCTTTTTCCTCTGTTCCTCCGACCTGTGTAGGGATTCCTGGAAAGGTTTACCCAGGCTCTTCACCTAGAATACGGCAGACGAGGGGTTTTCCTCCAAACTCTGACTCCACTCCAGGTAGTCATCCGCTCCTAGCAGCCTGGGGACCTCATGTACCAGCCTCAAACATCTGGAGAAGATGCCAGCCAGCCGTCTTACAATGTTTTCATTTTATTATGTGTCATTTATTTAACCTTTTATTTATTCAGGGAAGGCCATTGAGAGCAGGCTCTCTTTTTCGATGACTCCCTTATTATAACATACAAATAAAACAGAAATAAAAATGTACAATAGATAAATGCAGGTCAAACAACCAGAAGAACATTTCAATGCATATAAATAATACAATGGGACAATTAAGAAAGTTATTTAAAACAGGAGCAATCCTTATTTAATGCAACTTCAATCATCCCTTTGAATGTCTCAAGTGAGACAAATCATAACGTTTGTCTTTAGATGCCATCTTTAGGTCAAATTATCTAGTGGTTCAAACGTTGTCATCACCCCCATGCGTGCCCCCTGATGAAACACTCCATCAGGGTGCGTGCCCCCTGATGAACCACGCTCCATCAGGGTGCGTGCCCCCTGATGAACCGCGCTCCATCAGGGTGCGTGCCCCCTGATGAACCGCGCTCCATCAGGGTGCGTGCCCCCTGATGAACCGCGCTCCATCAGGGTGCGTGCCCCCTGATGAACCGCGCTCCATCACCAACAGGTGTGTGTCCACAGGCAGCTGATATGGGAAGGGGTGGTGTTCTCCCTGTAGTAAGAACACCTTCATGCCTTGTTCTCTTATCTCAGGTGCGTTCCAGAGTAGGAGAAGCCTCCTCAGTGCTGGACCTGGGGGGCTGGCTGGTCCCTGAAGCAGAGGTGTACGCCCGCCATGCCATCTCCACCTTGGGCGTGGCCCACCACACCACAGGCTACTGGCCCCACACGCTGCAGGTAGGCAGCAGAGAGAGGACTCCAAGGATCACAATAATGATGATGCCTTTGGGATAACCATTCTATGTGATTGTCTTCTGATAAGATCTGCATCAACCAACCGTCTAAATCTGCAAAGAATAACCGTGCATAACTGTATAATATATACTGTACGTCATCATAGTAGAACTGTGGACAAGGGGATGCAACATCTTAATTGATGTAAAGAACCACTATATCATAGATTCTGTTTAACATATACTGTGCATCATTTGAGTTGCAATGAACCATAGCATATATCCTGTGTAATCACAGTTGTACAAGCTAGTGGACAATAGGATGAACATAGGCCACAGTTTAACAACAATGCACGTCATTTCTTCGATCTCTTTGTTGTTTATTCAACTCAATTCTTTCTTCTTTTTCAGCATGGAGTCATGAGTTACATCCCTGAACGGATTTGGTCGCTGGCATCACAGTTCCTCTGATTGGTTCAACATGTTTTACTTTTTTGCTTTTGCCATCCATCCATCCTTCCGCCTGATTGAACAATGGATACACGATTTTCAGATGACTATTTTTTTCAGAACATTATTTAAATAATGGAGACCTATAAGTTCATTAGCCTGATGGACAGTATATGTTAATGGTAACAATATATCAGATATTCTTGGGACGTGACCATTTTCTATGGTCTGTGGTTGTGACCCAACTTTCTTCCATGTACTCTACTCGCACTGTGAAGAGGCCATGAAGAGTATTTAAATAAGTATTTGCACATCAGAATTCAACCTTTCAGGCATTCCTTTGTGGGTTACCCTTCCAATGTCTCCTTGGTGTTAGCAGTGTGTCTATAGCACACAGCACTACTCAAATGTTGCACCACAGCTCAAGACAATACATAAACACAATTCTTTGGATATCAGCACGCACCAAGTTTCTTGGCCTCCAAGGGGGAATTGAGATAGTATTCAAATATAGACATGTTGGTCAAAAACCTTGAAATACAATATTTACTTTAAATGCCTCTGTGTGCGTCTGAAGCTTTTAGAATTCTCTCACCAATGCTTGGGATGCTTGGGCAGGTTTTGATAGGGGCACAATCTAACCTCCCAAAAGCTACGTTTTATTGGGTGAAATTTTAAGAAAACAAAAATGTTTGATATTAACCTTCCATTTGTTTAGTAGTGATTTATTTTTCCATCCGTTTCTTTTTTTTTGGATATCTGTTTCCGTAAATCACGGAAGACTGGAAGTAAGTGACACTTTTCCTGGCCTTCCCTGCTGTCTGGAGCTTCCTACATGAGATGTGGGCTTGCATAAGGCTGCTGGAGCGTTATTCTCAGTGTAAATCATTGACTGCAGCTGGGCTGGGAGCCCTCAGCTGCAGAGAGAGCGTTCCAGACACCTAGAGCCTCCCTGAATGGCCACGAGAAAGCCTAAACACAGAGCCCTATCGCAACCATGGGATCATGATGGGTGCACTATGGGTGGAAATGCGCACAGACTTAACTTGGTGTGTGAATGGACCTGAAGAGTGTGTCGGGGCAGGGAGGGCACAAGGTGGTCCTAGCCCCTTCCCCTAATGTAGCCCAACCAACACAAGTAGATTAAATACAGAAGTAGGTGCAGTACCCCTCAACGATAGACCAACATGTTGGGAAAAACAACTAATATATATGTTTGTTTTGAAAATATTTTTATAAAGGTTTTTTGCAAAACCATTTCAGTTTTTTGTTGTTCAACATTTAGACCACTCAGAGACAGAGGTGATAGACGATGATACACAGCGCTGTGGAAAAAAGTTTAAACCTCTCTATATTAAACTATATGAACCCAAGAATCCAAACAGAGAAATGGGCCTTGTGTTTGGACCTGCTGCATGCTGTTCCTATCATACCCTGTCCCTTGGATTGTTATTGCGTGTGGAAGGACAGCGACAGTGTCCTTCCAGATAAGATGCCAGGCTAGGGGACTTCAGATGCTGCTCTTCAGACTGCTCCAACTCTCCCTTACAGACACTTGGTTTTTCCTCTAGTGGGTGATTTATTGGTAAGTGGACAACAATATATAGTTACTTCATGAATAATGCACTTAAAACAGCTGAGTAGTAGGCTACCGTCATAAATGAACTGTTTAAAAAATGCTGGTATTCCAAAGAGCCGAACCGCCATACCAAAGGTGACTTGATCAAGCCATGGTTAGAACATACCGAATGGAAATGTCCTCAAAGACATTCATCCATAATCATTTGATTCAATTATTCATTAATTTATCCTTCTTAATATGGTTTATATTCTATACTTTATTTATTAAGTCCTTGTTTGTATTTGCGCCTGTATTCACTCTTGTCATTCAGGTTGTTGCATCCACGGTCTTTGGCGATATGAAAGATGACTTGATTACATTATCACCCTAACAGGATCGTGACCTACTGGTATAGTGTCACTTACAGATAGAATATCACCTACTGATGTAATGTCACCTACAGATTTAATGCCACCTACAGATAGAATATAATCTACTGATATAATGTCATCTACAGATATACTGTAATGTCACCTACAGATTTAATGTCACCTACATATAGAATATCACCTACTGATATGTCATGTACAGATAGAATATCTTCTACTGATATAATGTCACCGACTGATATAATGTCACCTACTGATATAAGTGTAAGAAATGGAGATAATCAATCAATAAGTAATCAGTAATAAATGAACAATCAATTGTTTAAAATAGGATTTGATTGTAGTCATGGAGGCTTAGTCTCTTCTTAACTACACCCATATACTTCAGTGAATGGAACAACCGCACTGAGTTTCTATGTTAAGTTGTTTAGTTGAATCATCAAGGTCAACTCCTTGGTTCCAACATTGCCACTGGTCCATGAGGTTGGGAGGAGCCGTGCTCAGAGTGCTCGATGTAACTGAGAGATAGTCTCCAGCAGCCTGAGCCCCCATGCCTGAGGCCTTGAGTCGGATTGGGTGTTGCAATTATTAATTCATTGAATCCTACATCCAATGGCAGCTTTACCTTGTAAGATTTTCATAACATTTGATGTTATTATGGACAATGCATTATTTACTTCTTCCTAATGACTAATTGACTTACCTTTAACACATTAACCTTCAACAGATAATGCAATGGCCCTTCCCAATTGTTGACTTTTTTGCTGTATAAAAGCAGCCCTTTACTAACAGTAATCTATTCACTGCCAAAGCGGCTCGACTTCAGTGTTGCCATGAAAGCAGCAGTAACCTTATTGGTGTGTGCTGTAAGCAGTCAGGCCAACTGGCGCCGGCTATGGGTGAATGGGACCTGTTAAGTCGCCTGCTGGACCAGGTCCAGACCCACTCCACCGTCATCGGCAAGGTGTGGCTCACCGTGCTGTTCGTGTTCCGCATCCTGGTGCTGAGCACCGCCACAGAGAAGGTCTGCTTGCACGCACGCACACACACACTCACACACATGACCACGCATGCATGGACACACACAGACAGGCATACACCCACTTACATACACACACACAACCACACATGAACACAAACACACGCATGCACGTACATGCACGCTCACACAAACAGACAAATGCACCTATACACACACATACGTACACGCACGCACACACACGGCCACAAATATGCACACCATTTATTAATATAAATCAATATAATCCAATACATTATATAAAATCATATAATGTAGTGGGAGGCTACGACAGCTAAGCTGCAAAAAGGACAGATTTAAGAATACTTTTTTACCTACTGCAATTGCACTTTATAATAACTCACCTTTTTAGTAAGGACAGAAGAATATTCACTTAAACTTTAGCTTGAGCTGCTTATATATATCAATCTTATATATGTATATATATATATACATATATAAGATATTATATATGCTTATATATATATATCTGTATTTTTTATTTTATAATTTTGCACCTACCGGTATTTATTGCACAACTGTTTATTTGCACACCTGCATATTTGCACACATTTTGTACTGTTATCTCTGAGTAACAGCTACTTATACTTATCCACATGGACCTTCCTTTCCACTTTTTCTATCCTAGGCTAGGTATTGTGGGCTCATGCTTTTGTTTAGGTGGGATATGTATGTATACATGTGTTGTGTGTATGTATGCTGGCTGCTGGAACACCTACATTTCTCTGCTGAGATCTTATCTATCTTATAATATCATGTTACATCATATAACATATCATATTTATTATATTCCTAAATGTCTGGATGATAAGTGTTGTTATAGTGTGGAGCGGGGAGCTGATGTGTGTCTGTGTCCACCAGGTGTGGGGTGATGAGCAGTCCGACTTTGTGTGCAACACCAACCAGCCGGGGTGTAAGAACGTGTGCTACGACCACGCCTTCCCCATATCACACGTCCGCTTCTGGGTGCTGCAGATCATCTCGGTGGCCACGCCAACCCTGGTGTACCTGGGCCACGTCCTCCACGTCATCCATGCTGAGCGCAAGGCGAGTCCCGGGTGACGCACGCCTTCCTCTGGTGGACTCATTAACCCCACTCTGAGGCCCCCAGCGTCCAAGCTCCTTCCTCTGGTGGACTCACTAACCCCACTCTGAGGCCCCCAGCGTCCAAGCTCCTTCCTCTGGTGGACTCACTAACCCCACTCTGAGGCCCCCAGCGTCCAAGCTCCTTCCTCTGGTGGACTCACTAACGCCACTCTGAGGCCCCCAGCGCCCAAGCTCCTTCCTCTGGTGGACTCACTAACCCCACCCTGAGGCCCCCAGCGTCCAAGCTCCTTCCTCTGGTGGACTCACCGACCCCACTCTGAGGCCCCAAGCGTCCAAGCTCTGCCCACTTCCTTGTTTTCTCCTCCAGTAAAGATGGGAACCAAGCCTTCTAGAAATCCCTTGGGAAGGGAATGGATGATCAAGGTTTAACAAGGCTTAACAAGGCCTACTGAACAAGGCTTAAAAAGGCCTACTGAACAAGGCTTAAAGGGGACATATTATGCTTTTTCGACTTGTACGACCTATAAACGTTGTTATAATGATTGATAGTCATGTTTAACCATACTAAAGTGTCAAATAATGACGTACATTTTGACCTTGGGTGTCTTGAAAGGCTCCTCTAAATTAAATGTATTATTATTATTATTATTACATGCATTTCGACGTATTCCCTGCTGACAGTCTGGGGTGGCTGTGCAGAGCGCACTCGGCACAACGATTGCGATTCACTTGTTCACATTTCCGGGAAACATCTATGTAGACGTACTCCTGCCACACCCCCATATGCCTGGTGAAATCTGCCCGCGCGCGCTCCAAGGAAGGTAACCAATCACAACGGGGTTGGGTTGGCAGGAGGGGGGCGGAGAAGGACGAAACGGAGCGGTGACAGAGAAGGCTGAAAGCGCCCAGATGAGAGGAAGAGTTTCCCGAAAGTCTACATCGTTTTTTGAGTATGGTTACACATGACTATCAATCATTATAACAACGTTTATAGGTCATAAAAGTCGAAAAGCATAATAGGTCCCCTTTAACAAGGCCTACTGAACAAGGCTTAACAAGGCCTACTGAACAAGGCTTAACAAGGCCTACTGAACAAGGCTTAACAAGGCCTACTGAACAAGGCTTAACCAGGCCTAATGAACAAGGCTTAACAAGGCCTACTGAACAAGGCTTAACAAGGCCTACTGAACAAGGCTTAACAAGGCCTACTGAACAAGGCTTAACAAGGCCTACTGAACAAGGCTTAACCAGGCCTAATGAACAAGGCTTAACAAGGCCTACTGAACAAGGCTTAACAAGGCCTACTGAAAAAGGCTTAACAAGGCCTACTGAACAAGGCTTAACAAGGCCTAATGAAAAAGGCTTAGGCCTACTGAACAAGGCTTAGCAAGGCCTACTGAACAAGGCCTACTGAACAAGGCTTAACAAGGCCTAATGAAAAAGGCTTAGCAAGGCCTTATGGACAAGGCTTAACCAGGCATAATGAACCAGGCTTAGCAAGGCCTACTGAACAAGGCTTAACCAGGCCTACTGACCAAGGCTTAGCAAGGTTTAATGAACAAGGCCTAATGAACAAGGCTAAATAAACAAAGCTTAACAAGGCTTAACGCGCATAACAAACAGCTAGACATGTTGCACAGAACAAGTTTACAATGTACAAGAAAATAAAAGATTTAAAGAGAACAACAACCTCATTACCCTAAGCCTTGTTAGGATGTTCGGACCGAGGTGATGTGTTCTCCTCATATAATTGTGTTTCGCTTTCCTGGGGAACATGTGGGGTTTCCAGCTGTGTGTTTAGGCACACAAGGCATGGGGGCCTTGTTAGTGTTTCAGAACCTCCTTTGTGAAGGGATTTACAGTCCCCTTGGTTTCTGTTTGTTAGGGAATCAAAGCCTCGTCAAACAGAAGATGAATCACAATAAAGAAACAAGAAAGGGTGGAAAGATACACCAGAAAATGTTTAATCTAACAGAAAAACATGGATGTAATGGGGAACCAGTGGGTCAGGAGGTATAGTGGGTAACCGGAAGGTTGCCAGTTATATACCCGGCTTATATAAGTTGCATTGGATAAAAGTGTGAATGTAAATGGAATGAATAGAATGATTGTCTCCACAGGTGAGACTGAAGATCCAGAGGCAGGCGGAGCTGGACGAGGACGCCCACCTGTTCCTGAAGAAGGGCTACAAGGTCCCCAAGTACAGCCACAGCAACGGCAAGATCAACCTGCGGGGGAGCATCCTGCGCAGCTACCTGCTCAACCTGGTGGCCAGGATCCTGTTGGAGCTGGGCTTCATCCTGGGCCAGTACTTCCTGTACGGCTTCACACTGCAGGCCCGCTACGTCTGCAGCATGTTGCCCTGCCCGCACAAGGTGGACTGCTTCCTCTCCAGACCCACGGAGAAGTCCATGTTCATATGGTTCATGCTGGTGGTGGCCTGCGTGTCTCTCCTCCTCAGCATCGTGGAGCTGCTTCATCTGTGTGTGAAAGTGGCGGGCGAGTGCATAGCTCGGAGGCAAGACTACACCGTCACCCCCGTCACCCCGCCGCTCATGGAGAGGAAGGCCTTCAAGAACCGAGAGCAGAGGATCCAGGACCATTACAACCTGGACCGCCAGGACAGCAGGGGGCCCGGGGCCGGCATGGCCAAGGGGGGTGTGGGGGCGGGGCTGAACGGTGTGGCTAAAGGTTCATGGTCTGAGGACAACAACACGGGGGAAGTCCACATTTAGAAACGTTTTTAGAAAGGTCAATAGATGACAGCACTTATTGCTGGTGTCATTCTCCGGTCATTTTCATGATTGAATTTTATTTCGGTCCCTAATAGTATTGTCAGATCACTCTTTTAGTCTCAGGATGCTGTTTGATGTTAAGGGATGACCTGTCCTAATCTGGTAACTGAATATTGGTTATTGTTTGCCAGGTATCAAAATACATAAGTCAATATTTTGCATTTCTGTGTGTATATCATAACCTACTGGCTGATATACTGTAGATCAATATACTGTAGGTCTTACAGACTTTTGATTTTCATATCTGTAGTCTGTACACATTACAAAAATAAATGTGATTTATTGGTTTCTTTGGCTATTATTTATATTGTCTATAATTTAAAAATGCTGACACTACTTTAAATGGATCACGTTGCCCATGAGTAGTGACAATGTAAGGATTCAATTCTCTACATAACATTATCGTGGTATGGGGTTCAAGGTCCCTGCCATTAACATCACCACATGTGTATATGTAAATATGTTGTACTTTTGTTTGAAGAAGCACACTGAGGGAGTTTTTGATACAAAGTCTCAAAACTCAATTCAAGACCACTTGCTACAACATTTAGTACCTAGAAATGCAACGTCATCCAATGGAATTACCAAATAATCATGCTTCATGCTATGATCATTTTAGAATAGTAAATATTAGGTTGGATTTAATAATGTTTACAATGAGATAAATGTGAAGCAGAGAATAAAAAGGTGTGGACGTTCGAGAGGTTAAAGTAAGCGTTCCGTTATAATTAACACCTGTCAATAATTACTTTCCTGTGTTTCCGCAAACTCTTGTCTGAGTTTGCAGCTGATTTGCTGATTTGGTGAATGTGAGCACCTGACTGGCGCCCAGATGTGTGTTGCAACGCACTCTCCCTGCCAGCCGGCTGAACCACCAAACTCCAAGGTCCACCTCAGTTAGCAGTGTGTTCCGGGCACAGCGCGGCCACACTTGTTCCACTGGTGTTCCGGTAAGACAACTCTTCTGCTCTTCCTTACACTAATCTAATGATAGGCTTTGATCACATTTGGATAACAAATATCAACATTCACATGTTTTATTTCTGCTTGGATTATTCAATTAATGTTAAATAGCTGATATTACCATCATACATTATTAAATTGTATTTTTTTCACATATATATATATATATATATATATATACATATCTTTAAAGAAGATATATAGATATATTAAACCAATATAATTCATATAATAATGTACTTATATAATTCATCAAGTTTAAACATGAGTGACATAAAGTTTCATACATTTTACAAACCGTGAAGTGATTGACTAGTTATTCATGACCAATGAACAACAACTCAAGGACATTGGCTGTACTTTATAATGTGCGTAACAGTTGACTTGCTGCCACTATTTCATGGAGAGTATAAAGTAATTTGTTTAAGGGGCAATCTGAACTGAATGATGTATTAAGGTACCAATTTCTTCATTTTTTTTTAAAGTAAAAAGGTGAAAAAATAAAATAGGTATGGACTGATTCAGAAAGACAAATACATTATTTTAACAATAATTATTTAACAATTAATTGCTTGTTGTTTAGCCTCTTCTAAAACATGTTCAAAATAAAAGTACTTACACAAGAAGATTATTTTGATTCATTTTGGACACTCTTAAGCGCTGTTTTTTCCTCATATCCCTTTTAACAGAGAGCAATAACTACCTCTCCTACAACATGGGTGATTGGGGCTTTCTATCCTCCCTGCTGGACAAGGTCCAGTCCCACTCCACGGTTATCGGGAAGATCTGGATGAGCGTGCTGTTCCTGTTCCGGATCATGGTGCTGGGGGCCGGGGCGGAGAGCGTCTGGGGCGATGAGCAGTCGGGCTTCCTCTGCAACACTCAGCAGCCCGGCTGCGAGAACGTGTGCTACGACTGGACCTTCCCCATCTCACACATCCGCTTCTGGGTGCTGCAGATCATCTTTGTGTCGACACCAACGCTCATCTACCTGGGCCATGTCATGCATGTCACCCACAAGGAGAACAAGATGAGGGAGAATCTGGCCAGCCCCGGGTGCGCCAGCACGCAGAAGCACCCCAAGTACACCAACGAGAAGGGCAAGGTGAAGATCAAGGGCAACCTCCTGGGGAGCTACCTAGCCCAGCTGGGCGCCAAGATCATCATCGAGGCCGCCTTCATCGTGGGCCAGTACTATCTGTACGGCTTCATCATGGTCCCCATGTTCCCCTGCTCCAAGAAACCCTGTCCCTTCACCGTGGAGTGCTACATGTCCCGGCCCACCGAGAAGACCATCTTCATCATCTTCATGCTGGTGGTGGCCTGCGTGTCCCTGCTGCTCAACGTTCTGGAGGTCTTCTACCTGCTGGTGAGCAGGAGCAGATGTTCCCCCAGGAAGCGCTCGCACATGATCACGTCCGCTCGGCACCCGGCACAGCTCTCAGGCCCCATGTGGCCAACGGCAGAAGACGCCCGGCAGGCCAACAAGATGAACATGGACTTTGAGAGCGGCCAGAGTACTGCTGGGAGCCTAAACGGGGCCAAGGAGGAGAAGAAGCTTCTGAGTGGTCACTAGATCACCATGCAGCATTTGTTGGTTCAATTGTATTTATTTAGTGCAAATCTTGAAGGTCGAAGTGGCCTTCTCTTGCTCACAACAAAGTCAGAATGTAACGTGTTTTCAAGTAATAAAATACGAAATGCTCAAGAACACTTTGGTAAAATGTTGCATTGTGGTTTTGGACGGTGTTGAGATGGTGCGACATGTGCTGTTTGGCTAGGTTTTTATTCATGTATTTTCCACTGGTGCATAATGGGGATTTTAATGATACTATATATGTACAGTATCTGTATATGTATATATATATAGCTTAGGTATGGTATAAATAATATTTTAATTAACCCGATGTTTATGTGATGGAACCTTTCAGTTGAGATGTTACACATTTATTTTCTTATAAGGAATTCTTTAATTTGTTTTCTTTATGGAACATTTAATAATGATAGCTAACTCTTTGTATTGTCAAATCCCGATATGTCTTTAAATGAATAAAGTTTCATTGGGAAAAAGATTCTGTATTCCACATGATGTTTTTAAATAATCCAACAGATTTGTGGTAGATGATAAACCACAGTTAAATTGAACCAGAACTACAAGTAGTTTGATATAGTGTTGAATATAATCTCTATTTGTGACTCATCCTTCGTCAGACAGATGACAAACATAATATGAAGGTAGTACTTTATTGATCCATACATACATTTATTTAACAAGTAACATAATCGAATGATGAATTAAAGGAAACCTAGAATATAAATAAATATTACAGAGAGTGAGAGAGAGAGAATACTTCAAAACAAATGAATAAATAATTAAAACATTATTTTAATTTTTCCACATTTAACAAGAAATTGCAATGTGATCAACTAGCTTGTACGTTCATATAAACAGACTAGTATTCATTTGTTTGTACCTGACATGTTTCGACTACTTCCTGCAGTCTTCTTCATGAATGAATGAATGAATACTACGGTAGTCTGTTTACATGAACATACAAGTTAACTTATCAAGATAGACTAAATGAACCTTTTTGAGTTGCAATGTGATCAATGTTTATCTCATCATACATCTACTGAACAACTCATATTTTTATGACCTACCAAATATTCTACTAACCAGTAATTTACTAAAGGACGTGCGCACCCTATCATTTTCTCTGTCAAACATTAACCTTCACAATCATCAGGGCTTAGCCCTCAAATGTATTTGCTCCAGATTTATCATTTCTAGATCCCATGACAACGTAACAGTATTGTGAAACTCTAAAGTTAAAGTTCAGTGGGCTGTAGGACATACAGCATCTGCAGCTTCACGGCCAGGAGCTTGCGGTCGATTCACCACCGGACTTCAAAAATAAGGTTAGTGTTTGTCGGTTATTTTTGCCTTAATCACGGAATAGTATCTTAATACATCCGAGCATGTTTCTACATGAGCTAGTGATTCTAGACTTGACACTGAAGAGCTGTTTGCTCCTCCTGTCCTGGAGGGTATTTCCTTGTATTAGTTAAAGGATTCTCTTAGACAAGTGCAAATGCCGATTACAAATTTTGTACTTATTGAAATATGTATGGAAGTAAATAGTTTAAAATTGAATTATTGCCTTAGGTAGTAATTTTCCTTTTTTTTGTTGCATATCTTATATCACAGTATTTTCATGTATCAGTCTGATTAAAAGTAACGCAATCCTGGATTTGAATAATTGTTTTCGGTGTGTAGGGTATTAGCTTTGGAATTGTTTGATTCATGTTGCTTGGTTATTCAATTAGGAAATAATAATAATACATAACTAGGGTTTTTATAAAGTGTCATCTACGAAAATATCTTGGTTATTAATCTTAATCAAATGAAATTCTGCGGATGGAATTGCTTGTCTTTTCAAATTAGCTTTCTGTATTTGGCCCTTTGCAAAGTGTATCATTTAATTTATATTCAATAGTAAGCACAACGTATTTTATTTTTAACTGACTAAATAGAAACATTGTTGTCCAGTCCAGCACTACAGAACATCCATTCACAATCATTCTGTTACATCGAAAAACACCACTAATGGATGCATTAATGAACGGAATGCCTTATTTTTCAGAGAGCATGGGTGAGTGGAGTTTCCTAGCGTCTCTCCTTGACAAGGTCCAGTCCCACTCCACGGTCATCGGGAAGGTCTGGCTCACAGTGCTCTTCATTTTCCGGATCATGGTCCTTGGGGCCGGAGCAGAAAAGGTCAATGGTTGTTGCTGTTGTGGTTTAAAATGATTTTGACTATCTTCATTCTTAATGCATTGACAGAGATGTGATGCTATGGGGTACGCATTAAAACATCTGTCCTAAATCACAGGTGTGGGGTGATGAGCAATCCCAAATGATCTGTAACACCAAGCAGCCAGGCTGCAAGAACGTGTGCTACGACCACGCCTTCCCCATCTCCCACATCCGCTTCTGGGTGCTGCAGATCATCTTCGTGTCGAGCCCCACGCTGGTGTACCTCGCTCACGTCCTCCACGTCATCCACAAGGAGAAAAAGCTGAGGGAGCGTATGCAGACCAGCAGCGAGCCGACCAAGAACCCAAAATACTCGGACGACAAAGGTCACGTCAAGATCAAAGGGGACCTTCTGGGCAGCTACCTGGCCACCATCTTCTTCCGGATCTTTCTGGAGGTGGCGTTCATCGTAGGGCAGTACTATCTGTACGGCTTCGTCATGGACCCCAGAGTGGTGTGTTCCAGAGCACCCTGTCCCTTCACTGTGGAGTGCTACATGTCCCGGCCGACCGAGAAGACCATCTTCATCATCTTCATGCTGGGGGTGTCCTGCGTGGCCCTGCTGCTCAACGTTCTGGAGGTCTTCTACCTGCTGTTTAGAGGCAGGTGCTCCAAGAGACGGCACGTGGCCCCCTTTACCATGCCCAGCCACTCGGCTGTCCTGGAGATGAAGCAGGTGCCTCGGACCACCTAATTCTAATGTGAGGATCATGGATGGACCCGTAGAGGGCAGCTCCACGAGCTGGGAGGTCCTCACACCTTACAACACATTGCAACGGGCAGGTCAATACATTTACAATAAGGGCGTTTAGCAGACAGCTTTTATCCAAAGAGACTTACAATAAGTACATTTGTCAGAGAAGGAGAAACCACAATATATCTCTGTCGGTACCGTAAGGATGTTTATGGAACCAAGTGCCAAGCACTTACAATTGTTAGGTTGATCCACTCCCCATACACAACAACGATAGCTAGAATACAATGCTACACAACTAAGTACTGTAACTAAGGACGAGTCGACATACAATGTCAGGTCATAGAGAAACTTGGTTATTTGATACTCATATTAAGTACACAAACCTTGAGAACACTATACGTTTATACTACATGGAAACTTTGATGATACCTTCTAAAACGTGACTTTGTTTAATATAAGAGGCGGGTCTGAAGGTCGATATGGCAGCACATTTTGTAGCAAGAAATACCTTTTTTGGTGTTACTTTTTTGGGCTTATAACATCCTTAAAGGGTTTTTTAAGGATGTTATAAGTCTAGTATACTACCATGTATTACTATAGATTCTAGTATAATTGCTACTAAATGCTCAATATTATTTTTTAATTTATTTAAATAATAATATCTATGCATTAAGCACTTTAGTTTACCTTGTCAGAGACCTTTAGAGGCTACCACTGATGAAGTATGATCAAGTATGATGCAAGATCTCTATCCATCAATAATGTTATGTTCTACTACCTATCCTATTTATTTTCTTATCATTTCCCAGTCGTTCTTATTCCAGATTAGTTTTGTCCGTTATTGGCCTCTGGACGGGGTCCGTGAGGGAATGAGTTAATGCCACGACTCTTTGGGCCGAGTCTCTTCTGTGGTGCATTTTGGAGACATTTCTGCTTTCTTGTTCAATGACGTCACCCAACAACCGTAACATCAAATGTTATGTTTTATATATTTTACTTGTCATCGATTCAATTATTTTCTTTGTGTTTTATCTTCGGAATCATAGCAAAATATGAGGTTTAAGGAAACGCACACTTACTAAATGTTGAACATCGAAAAATGTTAATAAAACAATACAATTGAGTGAAACCGTTTGCATTGTTTTTGATATTTTCGTTATTATATCTCACCACGTAGTTTCAACAAATAAATCCCAGGAATCAGTGAATGACCTGACACATTGTATGTCGTCCTTAGTTGTAAGTCGTCCATACCTTGAGAACACTATACTACATGGAAACTTTGTTGACGGCCTACTTCCTTCCAAAATGTGACTTTGGTTTATATATGGGGCGGGTCTGAATGGCGGTAGGCCTATGGCCCCACATTTTCTAGCAAGAAATAACACCCCCCTAAACGTTTTTGGGAGTTATTTTTTGGGCTTATAACATCCTTAAATGTTTTTTTAAGGATGTTATAAGCCTAGTATATACCTACCATGTATAAGGTAGCCTAGCCTACTATAGAATTTATGTAGAAATGCTATACTAAGTGCTCAATATAATCTTTTTATTTTTTTCTATTTAAATAATAATATTTATGCATTAAGCACTGTAGATTAGTTGGTCCGAGATCTAAGGGGCTACCACTGATGAAGATCTTTATGGTGGATCTATCAAGTATGATGCAATATCAATAATGTTATGTTCTACCTATTTTTTGTCTTATCATTTCCCAGTCGTTCTTATTCCAGGTTAGTGTCCTGTGTAAGTCCTTCATTGGCCTCTGGACGGGGTCCTTGAGGGAATGAGTTAATGCCACGACTCTTTGGGCCGAGTCTCTTCTGTGTTGCATTTTGGAGACATTTCTGCTTTCTTGTTCAATGACGTCGCCCAACAAACGTAACATCAAATGTTATGTTTTATATATTTTACTTGTCATCGAATCAATTATTTTCTTTGGGTAGGTATTTCTGTGTTTTATCTTTGCGAATCATAGCAAAATATGAGGTTTAAGGATACACACCCTTGAATACTTTAAATTTTGAACATCGATTTTTTTCATACAATTGATTGAAACTGTTTGTATAGTTTTGATATTTTCTTTATTATATCTCACCACGTAGTTTCAACAAATAAATTCCAGCAATCACGTGATAGACAAAGCTGATCAACGTGAAATGGCTGCGGTTTTCTCCTGTCTGTCTATCCAACAGTGTGGTCAAGCGGGTTGGTAGCGATGACACTGTTTCACGTGTTTTGTTACTCATGAACAAATACAAATACGATGAAACAGTGACATCTAGAACTATTCATCCATTCATTAAAAACATATATAAAAAATGTATCGATATATAAACAACAATCTCTGTAAATTCCTAAGAGTAGGCTTTATATACTGGGGCACAATTATTATTACTACTATTTGTACTACATTAAGTGTAGTACAAATAGGATTAAAAGTATAATCTGCTCATATCTAACGTCAATAAACAGTTTGAGTGACAGTTTAAGTTTGTAGGTTTGAGTCTCCAACCTAAAAAACGTAGAAACAGTGGGAGTGGGAGTCCACCTGGTGGTTGACCATTCCTGGCAGGCATATACACCTCATCACCAACAGGCGCTGCACACCACCACTAGGCCACTCCCAAGCTCAATCGTTTAGGTATTTGAAGTGTAACGTTTTTCGTCTTTTTCATAAACTATGGACATAGAAATCCTTACAATGTAAATTTTGAATGATTTAAATAACTTTCCATTTATTAGTATATAATGTAGTTTTCCCTGCATGGGAGCTAGCACATTGTGGATTCTGCCTTGGGCCGGTGTTTCACTGGACTCAGGTTGTATATCTCTGTGGAGGTGGTGGAGGTGGAGGCCCTTCTCTTCCTGGCTCCCAGTGACAAACACATCAAGTAGATCAGCTCTACCACGGTAAGCACCAAAGAAATCCCGGACACCACCAGCATGAACACGATGAAGATGCTCTTCTCTGTGGGCCGCGGTATGAAGCACGCCACGATCTGCCTGCAGGGGTACTCGCCATACAGGATCTTAGTGGGCATGAAGATGAAGCCGTAGATGTAGTACTGGCCCACCATGAAGGCCACCTCGAGAATGATCTTCACAACCAGCTGGCTCATGTAGCTGAACAGCAGAGAACCCTTGATCTGGACCGCACCGTGTTCGTCAGAGTACTTTGGCGTCCTGGGCAGGCCCTTCTTGTTGAACTTCTCACCCAGCTTCCTTCTCAGCTTGTCCTCCTTGCGGATGACCAGCAGGACGTGACCCAGGTAGATGAGTGTGGGCAGAGACACAAAGAGGATCTGCAGGACCCAGAAGCGCCGGTGGGACAGGGGGAAGGCGTGGTCGTAGCAGGCGTTCTTGCAGCCAGGAGAGTTAGTGTTGCAGTTCATGCTGGCCTGTTCATCTCCCCAGACGCTGTCTAAACCAGCGGCCAGGATGAAGAGCCGGAAGAGGAAGAGGACGCTCATCCATACCTTCCCCACCACCGTGGAGTGAGACTGCACCTTCTTCAGCAAGGAGGCCAGGAAAGACCAGTCCCCCATGGTGATCTGTGCCTGGAGAATCAAGAGGAACCTTTGAAGTCATGGCAGATTGTCTTTGTCCCCAAAGTTACCCAACAAAACGACTGATTCCAATTTAATGCAACCATTCATCTGCAATAATGAGAAATGTTGAATGGAATGGACTTATTTAATTCTAGTTCATTATGACTAATAACTAAATGTGTTGCGTGTTCTTGAAAATATGTGTTGAAAACTTTAACTTTATTCTATTGTTTTTATTCCCCTGATACATACAATAGTGAATGGTTTTAAATCGTGTTTATGTTTGTAATGGACTCTAAAAGATAATAATATTGAAACCAGTTAAAAAGAAAGAATAGAAATTCCCTGAATTGTTCCGGTCAGATAATGACACCCTTACAATGTTAATGATTACATTAAAATAAAGTCCACATGTCCAAAATTAAAAGCATTTCAGTTAGCTGGGATTGTTTATGTAAGCGAGCACATGTTGCTTTATGTCTAAGACAAATAGTAAGTAAGAAAGCATTCCTACCTCAAGTTGATCGCATT
The DNA here is from genome assembly GCF_026213295.1 of Gadus chalcogrammus. Lineage (NCBI taxonomy): Eukaryota > Metazoa > Chordata > Actinopteri > Gadiformes > Gadidae > Gadus > Gadus chalcogrammus. The sequence goes on along the minus strand of NC_079432.1, from coordinate 19,012,013 downwards.
TACTTGGAACCAATTCTTATTTCACAAGTAAAATCGTCTTGGTTCTCTCTTCCTCTTTATATCTCAGAGAAAATGCTCCCTTCTTTAGTTCCTCCCTAAATGTCGCGAACACGACAGCTCATGCTAATCGTCATGGAAATGTCATATACACCCATTTCACTCTCCTCCATCTTCTCGTTCCTCCACCCTTATGACTATTGTTGGAATGTTTGGGAGTGTATTGATGAATCAAATGAAATTCCGCTCATGTCAAGGGTCAGAGTAAGGGGTGATGTCACGTCACCCATCACTGACACACACACATATGCACACCAACAGACATATAGACACACAAATACACAAATAAATAAAGGATACACAAATACACAAATAAATAAAGGACACAAACACACACACACACACACAGAAAGACACACACGCACTCCCCATATTGTCCCAGACAGAAGGGGTTATTGATGGCACAGCCAAGCGGAGTTTGAACGGTTGAACTCAAGATATACATGAACTATTATCAAGACATTTTGTTACAATTACTATACATATTCAGTTCCACTGAGGGCACGTTTTCACCACAACCAAAAGATCAAATACTAAATACTGTACATTGCAGTACTGTACATTACAGTGCAGTAAATAGTTTGAGCAAAAATAAACCCTACTGTACTGTAAACACAGAAAAACATGGCAATTGTGCGTGGGTGGGCTTATGGATCCTGCCCTCTGTTGGGGTCTGGCCATAGGATCTCATCAACATCACAAGCAATGTTTTCTCCCGCTAAGCATCGGGGAAAATATTGCCTTGTGTGCCGAATCCATCCATCGATTCATCCTAAGTCGATGTCTCTGCCGGCCTGTTCCATTGCCTGCAGAAGAGGCATGCGAGCATGAGGTTGGCGGTCATATACGTGCCATCTCCAAGCCGAAAAAAATTCTTCTATGGGGTTAAGAAATGGTGTGTAAGGGGGCAAGTATAGGACTTCAAATTGATGATGGTTGGTCAACCAGTTGCGGATCAGAGCAGCCCGATGGAAACAAACATTATCCCACACAACAAACCTGGGCTGCTCTGGTCTGTCCTGTACAGCTGCATCGTGAAGTGCATCCAGAAATGTAATTATATGTTCGGTATTGAAGTTACCTAGTTTTGCTTGATGGTGCAGTAGCCCTTGAAGGCTTATGGCCGCACACAATGAGATATTTCCCCCGCGCTGCCCCGGGACTTGCACAATTGCCCTTTGGCCAATTATGTTACGACCCCGTCGTCTTGTTTTGCCGAGGTTGAATCCATCCTCATCAATGTAAATAAATTCAATGCTGTGCAGCTCCATCCATCTCCAAGATGCTCCGTAACAAAACCAAATACATGTTATACATATTTTGGAGGGCATTACTCAAAACACTCAACTATAGTACTACACATACAGAACCCCATCAAACAGGTACCTGGTACTTCTCTGAATGTATCTATGTGGTACTGATACAATGGCACATATTCAGCTGTAACTGGATGACACCAATACTGTATTGTAAATGTAAAGGACTGTAACACTTACCTGTACATATTCACCTTGAAGTCTTTTGACCCTGACACTGTTCCTCTCAAATAGGACCCTGTACAATGGCTTCATGGTAATTTGGTGCTTTACCAAGATGCGTCTGGTAGTTTAACTGCTTACTCGCTCTATGTTATTGAATACTTCTCTATCTGCAAGTATTTGTTGCTGTAGCTGGTTGAGACGGATTGCATTGTTTGCTCTGACCAGGTCCACAATGGCAAGCTCCTGCTGTTGGGTGACCAAGATTGGCGTCCGCCCACAGAAGGTCTTCTAGTCATTCTATAGAAAAAAGCAAACCACAAAATGTAAATTAATTAATGAATGAACAATTAATAATAATATTATCTATATATATATTTATATATTCACTATATATATATAATAATACAAATAATATCTTTATTTATATTGCACCTTTAAAAACAATGGTTTACAAAGTGCTTTGACATAAGATATTTAGGAAGAGAATAAAAAGACGGCGTCACATAAAAGCAAGCCTATAAAAATGTGTTTTAAGAATTGATTTAATTGAGGTAACTGATTTAGCAAGCCTTATCTCCGCAGGCAGGACGTTTCAAAGCCGAGGCGCCCTGGTGGAGAAGGCCCGTCGCCCGAACACCTATAGTCTTGAGCCTCAACCTTGGAACAGTAAGGAGGGCCTCGCCCGCGGATCTAAGGCTGCAAACAGGCTCGTACGGGGTCAGCATATCTGTTATATACTTATAACAGACTTATTGTTCATGGAACGCACATTTAAAAGACAGAAGTTCATTGGAGAGGGGGAGCAGTTTCTGGCGGATGACTGGATATTTTTCAGAGGGATTTGAATTCGATTTGCAGGGTTAAAATATACTGTACAAGCCTGTATAGAGTTATTCCTGTGTGTGATTATGACATCAATTGGAAGATAGATGCTTGTATTGTTTATGTGAGGGATGGTCGGTGGCTGTCATGATCTGTAAGAGAGTAGGGTCAGTTCGATATTTGTTGATAAATGACGTGAGCCTACCTGGGATGGGTGGAGTCCGTCTCTTCTAAAAACCTGGGGTCTATTTAATAATGTGGTCAAATTGTCCATAAAGGGAATGTCCTGGTTTCGGCAGTATTGTTTCAGCCAGATGTGTAGCTGCTGAACACAATGTCACTAAAACAGGGAAGAGGGGATATAAATGTCTCTCTTTTATCTCTCCTTATACTTTTGAGTTAACTTTTGGGATTAAGTTAATTTTCTTACTTACTACCTAAATAAATGCAATTATTGCAATTACTTGTGTTATAATAGGTCAAGAAAAGTCCCTTGCATGTAGCAGGAAGCAGGGCCACAGAGTGAATTCAGAAATAGTTCGGTGGAAGTTGAAGTTTGATATGCATATTTTCTCAAGTGTGTGTGGAAAGAGGGAAGTGTAAGTGCATGCGTCAGTCAAAAGGGAGTCTGACCAAACCCTTTTAGTTCAAATATTTAAGTCTTCCCTTTGTCACTCTCTTCAGTTCAGCTCCTCTATCTTTGATTTAGCGGTAACTGAAAGCCCGCCTGGTGAGTCCATTTTTCTTTGATTCTACAAAAACAAACAATTGAAATAAAATGTGTATTATTTCCTCAAAAACGTCTCCAGTCTTTTTGCATCGCTGTTGCCTAGCTAAGTCACTTGTAATATCTTAGTTTGTTAGGACATTATGGATAGACACTCAACATGGCTAGGCTGATGCTTTCATACAAACAGAAATGCTTTAGGAATTAAAGCTATTCATGTAGTACTCCGGCAGCCATGCCCACAAACAGCGGGCTGACGTTTCAGACAAGGAAGTGCTGTGTTTTAAACGTTTTTTCAGTTTTAAAAGTCAGACATTTAAAGAACCATTTTACACATTATGGTGTTGTTTGTCCCATCCAAACAAAGGTTCCTCTCCAGGTTTCTGTTAAGCCTTCTGTTGGGTCATGGGGGACTGGTCCAGCCTCTCAGAGCTCCTGGACAAGGTCCAGGCCCACTCAACGGTGGTGGGGAAGATCTGGATGAGTGTCCTCCTGGTGTTCCGGATCCTGGTGCTGGGCGTGGCGGCCGACGAGGTGTGGGGGGACGAGCAGTCACACTTCTTCTGCAACAACGAGGAGCCGGGCTGCACCCTTGCCTGCTACAACTGGATGTTCCCCGTCTCCTACATCCGCTACTGGGTGCTGCAGATCCTGCTGGTGTCCACCCCCACCCTGGTGTACCTGGGCCACGCCGTGCACGTCATCCACCGGGAAAGGAGGCTGCGGGAGCGGCTCCAAGGCCACGACAAAGGGGCCGCGGACGCCTTGAGGAAACCCAAATACACAGACGACCGAGGCAAGATTGTGATCAAAGGCATCCTCTTGCGCAGCTACCTAGCCCAGTTGGTGGTGAAGATTCTGCTGGAGGTGGGCTTTGTGGTGGGCCAGTTCTACCTCTACGACTCCCCCTTCATGGTGCCCTACTTCCACTGCCGGGAGGATCCCTGCCCGCCCAGAATCGGGGTAGAGTGCTTCATCTCGCGGCCCACCGAGAAGTCCATCTTCGTGGTGTTCATGCTGGTGGTGGCAGGCGTGTCCGTCTTCCTCAACCTGCTGGAGATCCTGTACCTGCTCTGTGCCAGGAAGAGACAAGGACAGAAGAAGAAGAGAGCAGCCCTGACCAACCAAGAACATTACCTGTCGGGAAAAGATCTGAAGCTGAGCGGTCCTGTTTGGCCAGCTCAAGCCCCATCCCACCCCCATGCTGACCTGAGGCCCCGCCCTACCCCGAACCCAAGCTGACCTGAGGCCCCGCCCCACCCCGCCCCTATGCTGACCTGAGGCCCCGCCCTACCCGACCCCATGCTGACCTGAGGCCCCACCCCGCCCCTCATGCTGACCTGAGGCCCCGCCCCGACCCGCCCCCATGCTGACCTGAAGCCCCGCCCCACCACGCCCCCATGCTGACCTGAGGCCCCGCCCTACCCCGCCCCCATGCTGACCTGAGGCCCCGCCCCACCCCGCCCCCATGCTGACCTGAGGCCCCGCCCTACCCGCCCCCATGCTGACCTGAGGCCCCGCCCTACCCGCCCCCATGCTGACCTGAGGCCCCGCCCTACCCGCCCCCATGCTGACTTGACGGTGTGTTCCTGAATCCTTGGACGCCAGCCTTCTGAGTTGCACTTTTGACGTAATTTCCAGTCTCGGAGCATTTGTAACGTTCCGTTTTGTCTTTGTGATTGTGTCATGAAATTGGCTAGTCGTGGTTTATTGTTAGCTACATTAGCTTCTTTAGCAAACCATCCCGAAAAACAACAACATGACTTTACATTGCAAGCACAGCAAATCCATGAAATTAATAAATGAGTGACTGGAATAAAGTAGCAATGTAATTGTGTAAGTGTGTAAGAGCATTTCAACATTAAAAACGTGGTACAAATACAAAGAAAATAAATCCCTGGCAGCAATTTAGTTGAGAGCGTCATCACTGCTCTCGGTCTGCTCTCAGAAAGATGAAGACAAAAAGGGGGCGTGGCTCTGAGGAATTGAGGAGGTTTGAGGACCACACCATAAGGCCCTGTGTCCCCCCCCGCCCTCTAGGGGCCCCCACGGCCCCATGGACCTGCACCAGGCTCACCCCCCCTCTAGGGGCCCCCACGGCCCCATGGACCTCCACCAGGCTCACCCCCCCCCAGGGGCCCCCACGGCCCCATGGACCTCCACCAGGCTCACCCCCCCATAGGGGCCCCAACGGCCCCATGGACCTCCACCATGCTCACTCCCCCCTAGGGGCCCCCATGGCCCCATGGACCTCCACCAGGCTCACCCCCCCTCTAGGGGCCATGGACCTCCACCAGGAGGAATAAAGTCATGATCCCACTTCAACAGCTGGAGAGATGCATTGACTTTGCTGGAGATTATTGTAGCTATTTATGTATGTTTTATTATACGATTGTGAAAGATGCCAAAAAAATTCATCATTATAATCATCATTATAATTCTTCTTATTATCATTTTATTATTATAATTATTACTACCACACAGTTGTGCTATAAAAATAGTTCCTACTTTAATAAACATTACATTTCTAAAAAATGTCTCAGTCGCTTTGGTACATCAGAATCAGATCAGAATTGATATTCTCAAAACTACCTGTTCAATCTTCACATCATTGTGTCACTTGTGCACACCAAAAAAGCATTTTCTCATTTCTTTGAACAAGTTGAAAATGCTTTGGTACATTCGTGCAAATGATTATGTACAATTCTCTACCCTTTGCTACATTATCAATTGCTTATGTCATGTTGATCAAAAAGTATTGTAATGGGTCTCTATTGAATAGTCTCACCCCCACAACATTTAGGCATTAGTTCATTGGTCTTTACATGCAAAATGGTAAACAGGTTGTCATAATATGTCAAGCATATTTCTAGACATTTATTTCTCTAAAGTAGGGAAATGTTTGAAGTGTTAGATCAACCAACGATCAACCAGTTTACTGGAATAGCTCAAAGGTGCATCTCCTGACCCATGAACTGGCAAGTATATATATAGCTGGAGCACAACACAATGTTACATTGTCTGACAATGGAAGGACAAGGAATTGGACAGGGTCAACAGCTGCCTGAGAATTTGTGGCCCAACAGCAAGAACGTCAGGAGGTGTAGGAAGAGACTGCACTGTAATTCCTACAGCAATGCATGCACAGTTTACCCTAAGGAGATTTTCCTTTGTTCACATTTCTAGCAATGACATGGTCTGTCAACAAATTACAGTACAAACAGTCAAAGTGTAAATGTGAATCTTGTCAAGTCTCTTGCAATCAATCTCCCACATACACTAAGGTGTAACTTACAATATACAATAATTGTCTTCAAAACTTTAGCCATAGTTTACATCAGAACATCCCTCCAGAGTACACTGTTATATTGACACCATGACTAAGCAATTTGACTGTCTTATCCGTACACAATGACACAAGGACTTGTCATTGTGATGGCACTGACATGTTCATTGACACAGATATTTACTTTTGAGGAACAAATTAAGGATTTTGAGCAAGAGACTGGCTTTTGCATGAAATCCATGGTGTTTTGCTATTTGTACGAATTGTTTTGAGAAATGCACTTATTGTTTTGCGAATTTCAATTCTGATCTGAGAAATGTACCAAAGAAACTGAGAAAAACTGTAATTCTAGTCTTTATTTGAATTATATTTAATTCTCACACAAACATTATCTCACAATAAAGATCACTTTTAATCACACCGTTTTTTCAATTTATCTATAAATAGATACATACATATAAGATAGATGGATAGATAGAGTAATATATGAGAGCTGGTCAATTGTGGAAAATAGAGACAGACAGACAGACAGACAGACAGACAGACAGACAGACAGACAGACAGACAGACAGACAGACAGACAGACAGACAGACAGACAGACAGACAGACAGACAGACAGACAGACAGACAGATAGATAGACAGATAGACAGATAGATAGACAGATAGACAGATAGACAGATAGATAGATAGACAGATAGACAGATAGACAGATAGACAGATAGACAGATAGATAGATAGATAGATAGATAGATAGATAGACAGATAGATAGATAGATAGACAGATAGACAGACAGACAGACAGACAGACAGACAGACAGACAGACAGACAGACAGATAGACAGACAGATAGACAGATAGATAGACAGATAGACAGATAGACAGATAGATAGATAGATAGATAGATAGATAGATAGATAGATAGATAGATAGATAGATAGATAGATAGATAGATAGATAGATAACATATGTTCACCAGCATTTTCAGAATGTTGTAATTCTTTAAAGTAAATAATAAATAATTCTAATGTGTAAACGTGCTTTGTGTCCCCAGGGGGCGCCATTGATTCAGCGATGATAACGGACAGCCATGACCGGCTGGAAGTTTGTCCCCGGGCCCACGTACAGACAGCCAGACCCGGCTGGAAGTCTGTCCCCGGGCCAACATACACAGACAGACCCGGCTGGAAGTCTGTCCCCGGGCCAACGGACAGACAGCCATAACCGGCTGGAAGTCTGTCCCCGGGCCCACGTACAGACAGACAGACCCAGCTGGAAGTCTTTTCCCCGGGCCCACGGAAAGACAGAGACCCGGCTGGAGGTCCACTGTACCCTCTGAGGACCCTCAGGTCTGAGCCCCCAAGGGCCGTCAGGTCTGACCCTCTGATGGGCCGTCAGGTCTGACCCCCTGATGGGCCGTCAGTTCTGACCCTCTGGGCACTCAGGTCTGACCTTCAACACAGCTCCACCGGTCCAAACTGTCACATGACTTCAACAGGCAGGGAGGCTGACTATTAGTCATGGACGAGGCCTGCTTTATTTTTGTTTAGCCAGTAGATTCAACACTTGGCATGGGTCACCTTATCAGGGGTCCACACCACAGTTAACCCCACATCTTTGGTTTCTTTGTAAAAACTTATTTTTCAAACTTTTTCAAACTTTTACAAACTTTTTTTTACAAACTCTTGACTCTTTCTTTGTACAAATAGATCGGCTCCATTTGCAGCCAATATGTGCACTATGTGCTGGTTGTTCTTAAGGAGCCCGTAACAAAGGCAAGGTCCTGATGACGGTGGACCACGTGACCCCCCCCCCCCCCTCCCCCCCGCCCTTCAGCTCCCCCCTCCCGGACTCGGACCTTAAAAGCAGTAGGACTTTGACAAGTCTCACTTAGTTTCCTTGTGGTCCCAAACTTGGATTTGAAGGCAGCCAGAGACGCTTTTGTTGGAGCGCCGGAGAAGGTCCTCTGGGCTTCCTGTATCTTCAGGAACTCTCAGGTAGGCTCAAACGTTACCTTACTTTTACTCTGTCTGCGCTGCTTTTATGTTGCATCTCTTATGCAACTCTGCCTCACTCTGCTGGCCTCCAGACAGACCATTGTAATATGTTGCTTAAATCTGTTTGCGTGTTTCCTCGACTGCAGTGATTTGTTTTTTCTTCATTCCATGTTTCATCTCGCCATGTCATGTAAGCTCCAAAAAAATAAAGAGAAAAAAAACACTGCAGTCCTGAGGTTTTGCTACGCGTGTGGCTATTCTAATTACTGAGACGCAAATGAAGCGGACAAATGAAGCGGACAAATGAAAAGGCGCTTAAAGCACTGGCCGCTACAGGATTGAGCGTGCTCTGTGTGTGTGTGTGTGTGTGTGTGTGTGTGTGTGTGTGTGTGTGTGTGTGTGTGTGTGTGTGTGTGTGTGTGTGTGTGTGTGTGTGTGCGTGCGTGTGTGTGTGTGTGTGCGTGCGTGCGTGCGTGCGTGCGTGTGCGTGTGCTTCTGTGTGCTGTGTGGGTGTGAGTGTGTGCGTGTGTGCGTCTGTGTGCGTCTCTGTGTGTGTGTGTGTGTGTGTGTGTGTGTGTGTGTGTGTGTGTGTGTGTGTGTGTGTGTGTGTGTGTGTGTGTGTGTGTGTGTGTGTGTGTGTGTGTGTGTGTGCGCTGTCCCGTTTATCACATGTTGCTTCATATACTGAGCGTCGGGCTTGGATTGGTGCCCATTATTACAGAGATGGACTTCTACTGGAAAATAAGATCAACCATTCGTTTAGGAAGAGAACATTGAAAACCCAAAGGTTGGATTTGTCTGAGGATTTCGGGTTCTTACACCTCTCAAAACAACAATGTACTTGTCTTCTTCTTGGGGATTTAGACCCTCCTAGGTCAAGTTATTTTCCTCCAAATAACACATTCACCCCATCACTTTCATCCCATGGCTCCCCTGCAACACAGGCTCACAGTCGATTTTATTCACGGGCAGGGCAAAGTTGGCAGCATTTAGTGAACCCATTGTTTTCCATATCGCCTTATTTGTACTGCATCGGACTCTGTGGTTGGGGGGGACACCAGGGACAACGACCCCAGCTCACTCAAGTAGAAACTGGCGGGAATTATGTACAGCCTCTTATACCCTTCAGGTCAAACCTCTAGTCATCCGTGAGGTTTTTAGACCTTTATTACAAATGACATCAAGCTATAGATGACTGAGCCATAACAGGATCATCTACAGCACTGGCTGGCACACACATTGAACAGCAGTGGTTTTAGTCGTTTTATGTCAATGCCAAGCAAAACAATCCTACACCCTTTAGACCTATTCTAAAACAGCTATATTTACATTATCTCTCTCTCTCTCATATATATATATATATATATAAATATATAAATATATATATATATATATATAGAGAGAGAGAGAGAGAGAGAGAGAGAGAGAGAGAGAGAGAGAGAGAGAGAGAGAGAGAGAGAAAGAGAGAGAGAGAGAGATCGTAATGCAGTGAGTTGGGGCCATTGATGACAGTGTGCACCATCTGCAAGAATCTACAGTCCACCTGGTCACTAATGAAGCATCAACATGTTTTTTAATTATTCAATTGCACAATTATACTCATACTGAACAATAGAGATCACTATATTGTTTCGATATTGTTGCTTGAGCAGAAATGGTTGTAAGGTTCTATAAAAAACATTGTTTGTTCTCAACATAGGTACTATTTGTAAAACTGGGCTAGGTCCAAAAACCTCTTTGAGTTAAAGAACACTGAGCCTTCTACAACCTCCTGCATCGTAGATTATTTCTACCACCGTCACTCCAAAGATTTGGCTGCTGAAGCTGTCTTCAACAGATCAGAGTGCATTCAGCGGTTTTAGTGGCTCCCCACCAGAGCAGTTTTTATGCAGGCCTTGCTTGCAAAAAAAGTGGCTTCTTTATATGATAGAAAATGTGCAGCTTTTATCACTTTACTGTTGCTGTTCACTCTTACCCCTCAGGAGAGCTCTGATCTGATCTACCAAATAAAATTGTATGAAAGCTAAGGCACAAAGGTGTAAGTGGGTCTACAGACATTTCTTTACATTTCAGTTTAAAAGGTACGCATACTCTCAAAAGAAAACAGGCCAGGGAAATCTCTATAGTGAATTGATAATATAATGGTATTATTACGTATATACAGTATATGTCTAAATACATTGTTTAATAATCGAATAATCATTTCATGAAGTTAATTGAAATGCCTTGCTCTATATGGGCTCTTCCCATGGTGCACTGTATGCTATGTGTCTCTTTGTTGAGGGGAAGCTTCAGCAGGGACATTGATGCTAAAATAATGGTACTTATTTTAGAGGTTGAAAGGCTTTTTCAGCAGTAGCCAGTAAGCGACTGTAATTGGAAATGAGAGAGGTCTGTTTTGCACAAAGGGGGATTTTCTTTCCCTTTTGGTTGTTTTAACACCACACAAAGCCAAAACTATACATTTAAACACACAAACAGAGCATTTGATATATTTAATTTTCCCTCTCCATCCTTCATTTCTGCATTCTTGTGTTTATTGGAGTTGTTAACAAACAATGGGTTGATGAGGACCAGCTCTGGGCTCTTTTTATAGTCCTGCTGATGGAGGGAGTTTCAACTGTTGATCTGCGTCTGTTTCTCACTTCATCTCCTCCACATGTACATTCAGTACGTCTAATAAGCCTTGTTCCCTTTAATGATACGACAAATTGAAACAATTTGAACCTCAAGCCTTGTTTGAATCTATTGTTGCCTTGTCCTTACGCAGTCGTTTTGTTCTGCTCCGAGGCTGTTGTCACCACATCCTGGCCGCCATATTGAGATCTCCATCAATGATGGTAGTCATTGCTTGGCTCTTGGGTTTTACCATACAAATCAAGAATTGTTTGATTGTCCAATGTTTGGTCGTTCCTTCTGGAAGTAAACCGATGTAAATGAATTTGGAAGCTATTCTGAATAAACCTGTGTACCCCTACTGAATCCGACCTTCCTGTACTGTTTGTTTCCAGCTAGAGGATGGGTGACTGGAGTGCTCTGGGCCGCCTGCTGGACAAGGTCCAGGCCTACTCCACCGCTGGGGGGAAGGTGTGGCTCTCCGTCCTCTTCATCTTCAGGATCCTGGTCCTTGGGACGGCCGTGGAGTCCGCCTGGGGCGACGAGCAGTCGGCCTTCAACTGCAACACTCAGCAGCCCGGCTGCGAGAACGTATGCTATGACAAATCCTTCCCCATCTCCCATGTGCGCTTCTGGGTGCTGCAGATCATCTTCGTGTCCACGCCCACGCTGCTGTACCTGGCCCACGTCTTCTACCTGATGAGGAAGGAGCAGAAGCTGAACAGGAAGGAGGAGATGCTGAAGGCCGTGCAGAACGATGGCGGCGACGTTGACATCCCGCTGAGGAAGATCGAGATGAAGAAGCTGAAGCACGGCCTGGAGGAGCACGGCAAGGTGAAGATGAAGGGCGCCCTGCTGAGAACCTACATCGTCAGCATCTTCTTCAAGTCCATGTTCGAGGTGGGCTTCCTGGTCATCCAGTGGTACATATACGGCTTCAGTCTGGCAGCGGTGTACACCTGCGAGAGAGAACCCTGTCCCCACAGGGTGGACTGTTTCCTGTCTCGGCCCACAGAGAAGACGGTGTTCATCATCTTCATGCTGGTGGTGTCGCTGGTGTCCCTGCTGCTCAACGTCATCGAGCTCTTCTACGTGTTCTTCAAGAGGATCAAGGACCGTGTGAAGGGCCGCCAGCCGCCCACCCTCTACCCCAGCGCTGGCACCCTGAGCCATACCCCCAAAGATCTTTCCACAGCCAAGTATGCCTACTACAATGGCTGCTCCTCCCCCACCGCCCCGCTCTCGCCCATGTCCCCGCCGGGCTACAAGCTGGCCACGGGCGAGCGCGGTACCGGCTCATGTCGCAACTACAACAAGCAAGCAACCGAGCAGAACTGGACCAACTATTCCACGGAGCAGAACCAGCTGGGCCAGCACGGCGCGGGCAGCACTATCTCAAACTCCCACGCGCAGGCTTTTGATTTCCCCGACGATACGCACGAGCATAAGAAACTGACGTCATCCGCAGCTGCACACGAGATGCAGCCCCTGGCGCTGCTGGAGCCGCGGCCGTGCAGCCGGGCCAGCAGCCGGATGAGTGTCAGGCCGCGGCCAGATGATCTAGACGTCTAGCCCCACCTAGGCCCCGTGAGCTTCCTCCAACCACACCAGGCTTCTGGCCAATAGGAGAGGTGCAGTGGGAGGGACCAGGAAGTATTTGGGGGAAATTTTGCAATGAAAAAGAGGGGCTAAATCTGAATCACTGTGTACAAGCGACTCCTAGAGGATTAGAAGAGACTTTAGAATATGTTAACACTGTCAGAGGTACTATTTTTTGTATGACTTTACTGAATCCTTTTAGCTGAGCTAATCTGGCTTTAAACAAAGCGACTTGGTAAAGTGTAATTGTACTAAAATTGACTGGTTCTTAAAACCCATACCATAATCCACTTTGAAAGAAGTTGTAGATCATAACTCCTAATATCTAAAGGTATACAACATTACGTAATGAAGGACAAACCCATGCATACTATAAGGATGTTAAGTACAAACACACAGGCATGCATAAACACACACACATACACACACAAGCACAAAACACACAGGCAACAGTCATTCAACATTCCGTCGAGATGTATTGCACATATTCTGAAGAGGTTTATTTTCGACTTGCTTGAGGGGTTTGACCCTCCAGTCTTATTTGGCGTAGAATCACACTTCTATATTTCCTATAACATCCAAATTGACTGATCCTGGATTAAATTCTAATGCGCCCTATGTTTGCCGATAGCTTCAACAAAGTGTTCAACTAATTCTACCATTAGCATTGCATAGATAAACAACTTAGAGCCTCTTTGGACCCTGTGTTTGACTAAATGGAAAACCAGGAGAAGAATGCTCAACATCAACGTCAATAATTATTTATTTATTGCTTGGTATCTGTAGGATACTGACCACTAAGAGGAAAATTTGACTACTATCCAAGGTCTGTTATACAAAAACTTTGTCAAGTCACTTCCCAAAAATCTGCATATTTATTGACGGTACATATAAAAAATGAAATAATTGAATTTGTGAGTCACTATGGATTGTTGTCTCCTGATAAACTTTGAATTTGTGTATGGTGTCAGTGTATGTTTTAACTCTTTTTATTTGTATGATGTGGCGTTAATGGAGCTATGCTGTAGATGAGGCTGTTGGGGTTGGACTGCTTTCGGCTGCTGTAGGATGAGTTACACAGTAACCTTTAAAACATATATAATCTGGTTGTATCTATGGTCAAGAAATTATAAAAAAAGGCTTTATTATAATTATTATGATTATTATTATTAATATTATGATTATTATTATCTCATACAAAGCATTTTCTCTCTTTTTTCCTTTTTGGGGTTTGTAGGGGAAGGCAGTAGAATGATTTCATGTCCTATTTGACCTATTTTTTTTTGTTGAGTTTTTTCTATTATTTTGTTTAAAGCTCCATGTAATCATTGCTGCTTGAGAATTAGATAATTAGTAGTGTAAATCGAGCTAACCGTGTCACAAATAAAAATGTGAGTTTTTAGAAGACTGCCTTATAGATCTGGACTAATATTTAGTCATTTATGTTCAAAAGAAAGAAGGTATATGCCAATGTAGCTCCACCACCACCACCACACATGAGTAGGATGAATATAAATTTGGAAATTTCACGTTCCTTTTTTTCTCAACTTTACACCTTAGTATATCGGTACAACTTTCATGGATTTTTCAGCTACAATGGCCTTTGCACTGAGATTGAGTGACACTAGGGGTGTAATATGATGCGAAAACTAAGTGTTTTAAGATATGCATGTTACTAATTTATTTTTATCAATCCACAATTCACCACAGTGCATTACTCCAAACATGAGTCCCTTGTACCATCAGCTCTGCTCAGGCCACATGGCAGGAGGCTCACAGTGCAGGAAGGGGTTCCTGTTTAGCAGATTGGTTCCATGCAGCCATGAGGATCCACTGTTGTACAGTGTGCAGGTGCTTCACCGCAAAACCCGAAACTCATTCATGTGAAAGCTATTTTAACCAATAAAGTTTTTCTTTCTCAATATACTGGTTGATTCCTTGAATCTCTGTGTGATGTTTCTTTTTGCATATCAGTTATAGAATGGTAACAGGCTCAGTATGTCTCCTTATCACACAAATACAAATTCAAAGTCCCTCCAACAGAAACAACCACCTTCATATAGCCAGCTCCTCTCTGCTCCACCCTCAACAGGTCACTCCAACGCTCCTCTGAAATATGTCCATGAGGGACTTGATCTAAACAGTATGGTGCCTGTCAACAAAGGCCTATCAGAGGACATATAACTACAAACATTTGACATCCCAGAATAGGAGAATCGGCCATGATTGCTCAATAATTTGCCAAACTATCAGTTTTTGCCTTCTTTAAATACTCAGTAGTTTATATGCATGTTTGAATAGGCATATCGTTCTATAATTAATTTGAGGATTTTCCAAGCCTTGTGAGTCCTGACCCTGATATTTGCGTTTGCGTTTTGCAGTGAGCATCGTTCTGACTTTGGTAGGCCTTGATTCCCGAATATAGGAGCAGCCTTACATCGTTCAGATAACTCCAGCCAATCAAAGTGATTGGGGAGCTAATTTTGCTTCCGGCTGTATCAGGTTGAACGTAAAGCAAAAAAACCTCCTAATCAGAAAAAAGACTTCTGTGAAGATTTCTGTTAATTTTTTGATTGAACAAAAAAGGAGCAGTGGCTATCCTTGGTGTCCAGACCTGAAACTCCCTCCATAGCTTTTCTATCTGTATTATAAAGCAACACTTGAAAAGCTGCGACACTGTGGCTCTTTGTCTCACTAATGTTCATTGTAAGCTCTCACCCACCAATTGCGCTCTTCTGATTGGTCGGTATATTAATTATTTCAAGGATTATTTGAATAGGGACAGATACAGAAACATAGATAAGCTTGAGCCAGTCAACTGTTGTTTGCATCATAGTGTTTTTGGAGAAAGCTAATTTACAACAATTATCATAATTCGGTCGACACCATTAAATTACTTACCTTACTATAAAATTCAAGTTGTCACATCTGTCACATTGAGAAAGTATGCCCTTTTATTATTTCTATTTATAATATATATGTTTAATGATACAAATTTCTTGAATGAATATTATGACATAGAAAATGAGATGTCTAGGCTATTATACTCTATGCTAACTGCACAATTTCTATAACAGTGCTTTGGTCACATGTTTGAGTTTACAGGTCATATATTTAAACGTACACCTCAGCCACTTCCAAAAGCTGAGACTGATCTAAGAAAATAAAATGAAAGCTTCTTAAGGAAATATACTGGAACTGCTACTAAGGACCCCTCCCCCACCCCATCCCTGTAATGCGGAGGAAGTCCTCTGGTAGCGACAGTTCTGCTGATTGGCTGTAGTCCTGAAGGAGACTCAGAAGGACCAATGCCTCTGTGAGCCATAGTGAAACCTCCTAATGGGAAAGGACGCAGCTCTTTTTCAGCTCTCCAAGTTTCCTATTTAACCTTTCCACAGCTCTAAATCAAACCACATGTCTGAAGAACTGGCAGCACGAGGACCACATGTGGCTGAGAGAGAGAGAGAGAGAGAGAGAGAGAGAGAGAGAGAGAGAGAGAGAGAGAGAGAGAGAGAGAGAGAGAGAGAGAGAGAGAGAGAAACGAGAGAGAGGGGGAGAGAGAGAGAGAGAGAGAGAGAGAGAGAGAGAGAGGGAGAGAGAGAGAGAGAGAGAATAAGAGAGAGATTAAAGCGAGTAGAGAACAGAGAGAATGCGAGAGACGGAGATGAAGAAATAGGGCAAGTCATAGACATAGATATAGAGAGACAGAGAGAGACAGAAAAACAGAGGGACAGAGACACAGAGAGAGAGTGAGAGAGAGACACACAGAGAGACAGAAAGAGACACCCAGAGAGAAATAGAGGGAGTATGAAATAGAGAAGAAGAATGAGATAGGGAGTACGACAGGTAGAGAGTGCGAGAGAGAGAGAGAGAGAGAGAGAGAGAGAGAGAGAGAGAGAGAGAGAGAGAGAGAGAGAGGGGAGAGAGAGAGAGAGAGAGGGGGGAGGGAATGAGAGAGAGAGAGGGGGGGAGAGAATGAGAGCGAGAGAGAGAGAGAGAGAGAGAGAATGAGAGAGAGAGGGGGGAGAGAGAATGAGAGAGAGAGAGTGAGAGAGAGATTAAAGCGAGTAGAGAACAGAGAGAATGCAAGAGACGGAGATGAAGAAATAGGGCAAGTCTATCTACCTCTCCCTTTTACTAACACCTTCTCACCAACCTTCAGAACCAGCGTGGAAAATGAAAGTGGTTTTAGGTAGAATAAACAAACAATTAACATGTTAACGTATTGACAATGAACTGGAACACTAGCTAGCTGTTTCGCTAGTGTTGGAGCTGTGGCAGGTTGTCTGATCAATAGCGGATCCCAATTCAATTCCTTTCCTTTAAGCCAGACTAAGAGATCAGAGCTCTTTTAAACTGTGACTGCGTGATTAAGGGCTATAGAAATAAAATGGACTTGACTGGATTTGAGAAAAGAGAAGAAGAGAGAAAATGTCGCCTCCTAAGATCTGAACCAGATCACTTTAAAGGGAAACTTCACCCATTTCCATTAAGCTTTGTATCGTTAGAAACACACTCATATTTTTGAATGGTCATGCATCATTCCCTTATTTTCTGGAGAGACTGGAGAGATCCGTATCGATCTCCAACACTTCCTGTTTAAGATGACGCAATATGACGATTTTTGCGTAGAAGTAAATAGGAAGTGTAAGAGGGGAGGATTCTCGTAAGACTACAAGCACTAGGGGGTGGGACCCACTGATCTAGATCAGCGGGAGTGGCCAGCGAAGCTGTGCATCGTGGTGCATGGTGGGATTTGTTGTCTTCAATCCACAAGCTCCAAAAAGTCACTTTCTGCCTTTTCCTCGGTAAAGACGGCACCAAATTACAATTTTATTGTATTATTCGACTACATATAGGACCCACTTTCAATACATATTCATGCCTCCACCGGTGAAATGCTCCTTTAAGGGTTGCCGATGGACCTTCAGGGTCGAGGGGCTCATGAGTTCTTGAGGTTCTCAGACTGCTAGATCCATCCAGCGGTTGGCTACCAGCCCGGCCCGTTCCGCAACATCTCCATTGTTGATTAACAAACTGATTAATACATTTATTCATATTGAAACACATGTCGGACGTACCACCCGTCACTTGCACATTTCTGTAAGTTGCCATGAAGAACACGTACTATTTGTGGAGTATTTTATATTGAGCCAAGAAGAGGAGAGTAACTGGATTTATTGGATGTATTTGTAATATTCGAGCCCCGCTTTTACCTGAGGGAGGGAGGGCTTATGTAGAGCTGGGAGAATGAGGAGCGTTTAAAAGTAGCTGTTAGGTTTCCTTGAGCTTAAACAATGAAAGACCTCAGTGTGTGACTTACATTTCCGGCTGCCTGTTCACCACAGGCTCACCGCAGGGTAGGGTGGTGCAGTGGCTTTCATGGCAGAGCTGGTCTACGTCGTTGTGCTGGTGACGCAGTGTGTGTGTGTGTGTGTGTGTGTGTTTGTGTGTGTCCTTGGATGTGTATTCTGCTTTCCACCATCCTGGTGTGCGAGTGTCGTGGCTGAACTCTGTGAGTCTAAATGTGGCTTTCTGAAAACACTCTCATAGCGACGTCATCGTGAAAACAAAAAACAGCTGGTAAATGTGAGCTGTGACGCTTAATGCTGGCTTCAATATCAGGCTGTTTGAAATGCACATGTGTTGTTAGGTTAGATACGCCACTTTCTAGGATTTCATTGTAGCCCATATGTAGCATTTACTCCTCCTACCCAGACCTCATTTACCTCTCAGAAGTGGACCAAACGATGAGGCATCAGGTGTGTTGGACGTGAGCGGGGAGAGTTTGGTGCGCTGTCAGCCCACACTGCCTCTCTGGGGAACAGGAAAGTGAATCACAACTTTGGCACTTTAAGAAGCTGGAGACAGCCTACAGTTGTTTTACTGGCTTTATAGTTTTCCACGTGTGCTGACCCGACCCGAGCCGTTAAAGCGCAGAGCCTAGCAGAATGATTTCAGCACTGTAGCAGCTAGCAGCTAGCGGCTAGTGGCAAGGACTCAGTCAAATGTGTTTTTGTGTTTGAGTGTGCACGTGTGAATGTGTGTATGTGATCCCGAAAGATGACATCAAATCCAAATGAAGGCCTGGTTCTTCTAGTCCTGATCCCACAGGTGACTCTTTTCTGGTGCCTGGCCTGTTAGTGCGGGCACAGGCAGAGGAAAATCAATGGTAGACATCCTAAATAAAATGCTTCCAAATAGTCAAAAGGCTCCAAACTGTTGCTTCCCTGTGTTTACATATCTCGTTCATCCCCAAACCCCCTCTCTCCTTGAACAATTTCTTCCAAGACATGTCATTATAACAGACATGTTTCCTATTGTAATAATAAATTACTCTTTTTGCCTTCTTCTGTCTGGCTACATGACTTAGATGTACACTTTCACCCTTCCCGTTTGCATGTATTTGGTCATACTGAGCAGACACGATAATAATAAAAACCAAAGCAACATAAAGTGTCTCGACACATGCAAACATGCATAGACACACACATGTGCACGCACTGATTTGTTAGAGTAAGTGTAGATCATATGACCTTTGTTGATCAAAATTCAACAAAGTGTGCTTCTATCTTCTAACAATAATTGAGCAGTGTTGTGAAACATAGCAAGAATCATTGATACACTTGAGACACTGAGATGCCTTTATGTGAGTTGCTGTTTGGGTTTCCTCTGTGAAGAGAAAAGGTCTTGAATACAAACATGTCATGGGTTCATATCTGCCCTAGTAACTATACAAACATCCGATACCACAACAAAGCAGATCTAGTTTTTTATCTTTAAAAGCTGATACAATATTATATTTCCCCAGCAATTCTGCAGTGAAAATGAAAAAGTTGTTTTCACTTGGATTGTGTGGAGCTGGAGGTAATCCTATGATCAGATTGTTCTTTATCTTCTGTGTATAGCAGTGGATTTGTTTATGGCCCCATTATGTGCCAAGGGGCTTATCATAATTAGATGATGTATATATAATGTAGGGCATAATATGATATATATAATGTATACAATGAAGATTATACATAATATACACCATTAAATTATATATAATGTACACCATTATATATATATTGTTCAGATTATATAAAATATACACCATTATATGACATATATAATGTACAGCATTATATGATTTATGTATACACATATATAGATAAAGTACTAAATCATCTACATTATATATAATATAGATAATTTATGTTATAGATTGTAAACCATTGTATTATACTTATATTTACGATACATGTATGAATGTATGATATATCTGATGTTCATCATTGTGTATAATAGAAACCTTTATATTATACATATAATGTATATCATTATATATAATGTATACCTTTATAAGATACATATATTGTACAACATTATATGGTATTTATCATTTATACCATTATAGATAAGGGACACCATTTGATGATATGTATAATGTACACCATTATATGGTATATAATATATATCATTACATTATATAAATCATATACACCAATGTGTGATGTTTATAATGTACACAATTATATTTTATATTATACAGACAAACACACACACACACACACACACACACACACACACACACACACACACACACACACACACACACACACACACACACACACACACACACACAAACACACACACACACACACACACACACACACATACACACACACACACACACACTCACATACAAACACATGCACCAAAAACAACCAACACAAACACACACACACACACACACACACACACACACACACACACACACACACACACACACACACACACACACACACACACACACACACACATGCAAACACATGCACCACCAGCATACACCCACACAAACACACACTCACACACACACACACACACACACACACACACACACACACACACACACACACACACACACACACACACACACACACACACACACACACACACACACACACACACACACACACAAAAATCATATTTTCATCACATTTACTTCAGGGCACGTAAAGTACTGATTGTTAAAAGCTGTCCGAACAAAAATGGCTTTTGAAGTCAAATATGAGACATCTGGTTCAAAAAGTCTTGTCTTCAAAAATGTCTTCCTGCTGTGTGTGTGCTTGTGTGTGTGCTTGTCTGTGCGTGTGTGAGTTTTCCCTTTATCCACCGCTCTCGACGCCACTTAGTTTGGGATATGTTATAAGGAAAAACGAAAACATGAGAAACAAAAGGAGGATGACACGAACGCCCAGATACAGACCCTGAAGCCGTAAGGATCAGTGCACCTCATCTGTCTTCTGACCATTACATCATGTAGTGACCTGCACTCAGTCAGCGATGCACCACATCACACGTTTTTAGTAGTTACTAACAACGTCTGCTCAGAAAGACTCCTAGGGGCCAGCGGAGATAAAGAGGACAAACAGAGCTCATAGGATGCAATGGAATGTGACGAGCAGGCTGTTGGTGAGCAGGCTGCTGGTGAGCAGGCTGTTAGTGAGCAGGCTGTTAGTTAGCAGGCTGTTGGTGAGCAGGCTGCTGGTGAGCAGGCTGTTTGTGAGCAGGCTGTTAGTTAGCAGGCTGTTGGTGAGCAGGCTGCTGGTGAGCAGGCTGTTAGTGAGCAGGCTGTTAGTGAGCAGGCTGCTGGTGAGCAGGCTGTTAGTTAGCAGGCTGCTGGTGAGCAGGCTGTTAGTGAGCAGGCTGTTAGTGAGCAGGCTGCTGGTGAGCAGGCTGTTAGTGAGCAGGCTGCTGGTGAGCAGGCTGCTGGTGAGCAGGCTGTTGGTGAGCAGCTAGCTAGAGAGCAGGCTGTTATTGAGCAGGCTGTTATTGAGCAGGCTGCTAGAGAGCATGCTGTTAGTGAGCAGGCCGCTGGTGTACAGGCTGCTACTGCGCAGGCTGGGAGTTTATGAAGGCTACAAGTTCATGACACATCTGATCCTTCTGTACTTTTGAGTTCATCCATCCTCCCTCATGATCTGTAAGCTTCTATCCTTTGTTCTCCATTGATTTTCTGATTTCACTGGGATTCGGGTTGTTTTGCTTGATCAAAAAATAAGTATATTTAAGTATTAATATGAATATTTGAGGGAAAATTGCATATATACATGAACTAATAATGGATGAATCCCCCAACTTCTACAGTAGTATCCATGGCTCGTATGTAAGCCCTTTATTAGCTGCTGTCTGACAGGGGCTGCAGCTGGCGTCTGGTATGTAGTCCAATGCATGCATGTCGTTAAACTAATCCCCCCACTAAACCCATTATCAAGGAATCCCAAGCAGCATCCGTCTTGGATTATTAGGATTCAACTCTGACCCACGGTTCAGGTTTTATTGGCAGAGAGGATAAAAAGAAAAAGGTAAACACTATAGTTTTCGAGAAATATTATCGACGTCTGATGGGGAACAAAGAGAAAAACAAAAGCAGCATCATCATTACAGAAATAACTTTAGCCAGCTTTAGACCGATGGCTTTAAATTTGGACAATTGAACTGGAATGTCCCACAAACACACACAAGATGTTTGTTTTAGGAAAGGAAATGGTGAAACCTGTGGAAACTGTGACTCATGACCACTATGACCAGTACAACCATGCTCACTAACAACCAAGGTTGACTATTGTGCTGTTGTTGACTATCAGCAACGTTACCATCGCTAATACCTTCTTCTAGAGCCACAGGAGCTCCACCCTAGCCTCCACCCAGGCCTCTGTCTCTACACCACCACCAAGACCACCCTAACCTCAACCCAGGCCTCTGTCTCTACACCACCTCCCCACCAAGACGACCCTAACCTCCACCAAGTCCTCTGTCTGTTCACCACCGACCAAGACGACCCTAACCTCCACCCAGTCCTCTGTCTCTACACCACCCACCAAGACCAGCCTAACCTCCACCCAGTCCTCTGTCTCTACACCACCCACCAAGACCACCCTAACCTCCACCCAGTCCTCTGTCTCTACACCACCCACCAAGACCACCCTAACCTCCACCCAGTCCTCTGTCTCTACACCACCCACCAAGACCACCCTAACCTCCACCCAGTCCTCTGTCTGTACACCACCCACCAAGACCAACCTAACCTCCACCCAGTCCTCTGTCTCTACACCACCCACCAAGACCAACCTAACCTCCACCCAGTCCTCTGTCTCTACACCACCCACCAAGACCATCCTAACCTCCACCCAGTCCTCTGTCTCTACACCACCCACCAAGACCACCCTAACCTCCACCCAGTCCTCTGTCTGTACACCACCCACCAAGACAACCCTAACCTCCACCCAGTCCTCTGTTTCTACACCACCCACCAAGACCACCCTAACCTCCACCCAGTCCTCTGTCTCTACACCACCCACCAAGACCACCCTAACCTCCACCCAGTCCTCTGTCTGTACACCACCCACCAAGACCAACCTAACCTCCACCCAGTCCTCTGTCTCTACACCACCCACCAAGACCACCCTAACCTCCACCCAGTCCTCTGTCTCTACACCACCCACCAAGACCACCCTAACCTCCACCCAGTCCTCTGTCTCTACACCACCCACCAAGACAACCCTAACCTCCACCCAGGCCTCTGTCTCTACACCACCCACCAAGACAACCCTAACCTCCACCCAGTCCTCTGTCTGTACACCACCCACCAAGACCACCCTAACCTCCACCCAGGCCTCTGTCTCTACACCACCCACCAAGACCACCCTAACCTCCACCCAGTCCTCTGTCTCTACACCACCTCCCCACCAAGACGGCCCTAACCTCCACCCAGTCCTCTGTCTGTACACCACCCACCAAGACCACCCTAACCTCCACCCAGTCCTCTGTCTGTACACCACCCACCAAGACCACCCTAACCTCCACCCAGGCCTCTGTCTCTACACCACCCACCAAGACAACCCTAACCTCCACCCAGTCCTCTGTCTGTACACCACCCACCAAGACCACCCTAACCTCCACCCAGGCCTCTGTCTCTACACCACCCACCAAGACCACCCTAACCTCCACCCAGGCCTCTGTCTCTACACCACCCACCAAGACCACCCTAACCTCCACCCAGTCCTCTGTCTCTACACCACCCACCAAGACCACCCTAACCTCCATCCAATCTTCAGTCTCCTCTACATATATATATATACATACATGGTAACACAATTCATGTACATTAATTACACATTAATTAACATTGGCTAATGCAGTTATAAGAATTAACTAATAATTCACTTTCATTTATTTAATTGTTAAGTAATAGTCTAGTAACCATTTATTAATTCATACATTATTCTATAGGGATTAGGATTAGGGTTTTCCCAACCCTAATTAATAAATGATTATGTTAGTTAACATGAACCTCATTAGTAAAGATGATTAGTAAAGATGAACACCATTGCTTGATTTAACATGTACTCCATTAGTAAAGATGATTAGTATAGATGTACACAATTACTACGTCTCAATGTAAACGTGTTAATTTAAAGTGACATAATATCCAGCAATATTTAGTTTTTCATAATCTCGCATTTTAGAGGTAGAAGCTCTTCAACAGGTAGAGGCTTTTATAGATATAGATAGATAGATAGATAGATAGATAGATAGATAGATAGATAGATAGATAGATAGATAGATAGATAGATAGATAGATAGATAGATAGATAGATAGATAGATAGATGGATGATGGATGGATGGATGATGGATGGATGGATGGATGGATGGATGGATGGATGGATGGATGGATGGATGGATGGATGGATGGATGGATGGATGGATGGATGGATGGATGGATGGATGGATGGATGGATGGATGGATGGATGGATGGATGGATGGATGGATAGATAGATAGATAGATAGATAGATAGATAGATAGATAGATAGATAGATAGATAGATAGATAGATAGATAGATAGATAGATAGATAGATGGATGGATGGATGGACGGACGGACGGACGGACGGACGGACGGACGGACGGACGGACGGACGGACAGACAGACAGACAGACAGACAGACATATTTGGATTACATCCAATTTATTTAGTAGGCATATACAAAATATATGAAATGTCTTAAAAACAAATACGTCTCTAAAATTATACAATATAGCCTTAACCTATTTGATGGGTTCATTCCTATAATTATATATCAAAAGAGTTTATGTAATTGTTGCAAACATCATTATATCCTCCCTGATCTGCTAAGGATGCCCCACTAACAAGGCCCTCAGATGAAGAGCACTGTAGCTGTTGTGTTTGGGGCCGGACATCTCAAACCAGGTCAGCCTCTCAGGCTGCATCGCATGCCTCATAGTTCTAGTGATTTATATTTGTCTTGATAAAAGCAGGCATGATATTAACCTAATGTCTGAGTCAGCGGTGTATTCATAAAACTTCTAATCTATTTAAGTACCCCATGCGTATCTGGGTCCATCATAGGGCCAGGGTGGGCTGGGGCTGGGGGCGACCTTTGGGGGGTTCCTCATACAGGGAGCCCCACAGTAGTTGCAATCTTGCACGTTTGAGTACTTGCCGGGCGGGTGTGTACATGCTAAATGTGGCTCCGTCTGGATAGAAGGCAAGATGTGTCAGGTGAACAAGAAGGCCCTCAGTGAATAGGGCAATCATTTTCAACAATGTTATACGTTGTGTTTCAGAGATACAGGATACAGTAAGGCATAAGGTGACCATGATGACCAACAGACCGGGAGTTGGTACCCACAACTGTTCTTAATCCAGCAGTTTTCCATCGTCTCTCCTTTAACAAGTGCCCCTTATGCTACATGTTAATGCCATAATACCTTCGACTTTCAGGCTTTTCCGAAGCTGGAGTTAGAAGTACATGCACTCACTGACCTCAACATGCATTACATACACAACATATTCATTTCCTCTTCCCCCAGTGGACAAAGGATCACAACATATTCACTTAGCACACACAAACGCTCCTGCGACCATAGAACTTCTAGTGGTCTCCTATCTTGAATAAAAACGGTATCATTCCCATTCATACTCAGCACACATGATAGGTGTCAGTCTAAAGTCACTGATTTTCAGTTACACATGTCCCTGTGTTACTACTGATCCCTAATCAGCATTTCCACTGGACTTTTGATTTTAGAGCTAATAGACACTTTGTTTAACAATTACAAATAACTTACTTCAACAAGAAAAAATTATGATTGCTAACTAAAGTTGAGTAAGTCCAACAAACAAGTATGCATACATGGTATGCACTCAACTAAAGTGGACTAAGTATGCAAACAAGTATTTTATTACTGAAACTCAGCTTTCGCAAACGAAATTGCTCACGAGCTTTGAGCGCCTTTATGTAACAATCCTGCCAGCAGCAACAACAAACAAGTGATTTATTTAGTGCCGGAACCGACTAAGAAGTGTTGAAGGGTTCATGAAGTTCTTACAGTTTCCAGCAAATAAAGTTGATGCAACAGTTTCTTTGTAACTCCATAAGCATGTACGCCTTATTCATGCTTAGTATTATTCGGTTTTTTAACATGTTCTTTGCTTTAAACCCAAGCATGTGTCGACAACAAATACCAGCACATAATACTCCACTCACACACACACACACACACACACACACACACGCAAATACACACACACACACACACACACACACACACACACACACACACACACACACACACACACACACACACACACACACACACACACACACACACACACACACACACACACGTTTTCATGATTTGCCTTGAAAGGATTTTTTCATTTTTTATGTTATTGAAATGTGGTGTCTCACTATCAAGCACTCAGACAGAGTACAGAGTACAGGTACCAGAAGTGAATCAAAGTAGATAGAGCCTTGTTGCCCTATTTTCAAACTGACTTTGTTATCTAATGACTCCATTAAATGTCCAGTGGGGACCTTCTGAACTGTGGTCCCATTGTGGTAGGACAGGGCCGTGATCAGGACGTAGTGAAGATACAACCACCTTCTGATTAGATACCACGCCCTGAATGCACCTGGCATTACATATTAGAATATACCTCAACAAACCAAGCAGCACTTAGATGGAAAGGATGTGAAGAGATTGAGTTTTGCACCAAGGTAAAGTTCATTCTCTATAATGCATTATAGCTTACGTTATGCGGAGACTCAACCTCACTTAAAGGATGAATATGACACTTTCAAATCTTTCACTTGGTCACATCCGTTTTCCTCTGCTGTACCGGGTATGCAGACCTTCTCTGTAAACTCTGTGGTTGTTGCTCTGCAGACGCAATTACGAATACATAATCAGGCACGTCCAGTGGGGAGGAGACCTCGGGGAAGACCCAGGACTAGGTGGAGAGATTATATCTCAACACTGGCCTGGGAACGCCTCGGGATCCCCCCGTCAGAGCTGGTCAATGTGGCCCGGGAAAGGGAAGTCTGGGGCCCCCTGCTTGAGCTGCTCCCCCCGCGACCCGACCCCGGATAAGCGGATGACGATGAGGATCGAACTAGCAAAAAGGGCGAAGACTCCTCTGCACTCGTACTCAACGGCACTTTACCTAGTCATTTTAATAATTAGGTAGAACGAGAGATCCCATCACTCACCTAGCAATAGAGGTCATCTCATTATAAGCTGTAGACCCAGCGACTGGGAGATGTCTGGGATTATGACTCCATCAATGACTCCATTAATGCTGTCTATGTCATTCTCAATGTCGTTTTTTTTTAGCTGAGCTGCTGGCTCAGCCTAGGTCTGCCTATTCTGCTTCGTAGCTAAGATGGCTGCTGTTGAGTGTGAAGAGTTCCACACTCGTTTTGAACATTATGAGTGTTCCATCCGGGTCCCTTCAGTACACTTCTTTTAAACCCTTATCATAATTGGAACGCCCTACGTACTCAAACTAAGTATAGTGAGTACGGGAAGTATGGATATTGGAACACGCCGCAGGTTAAGGTGAGCAGTGCGCTGGTAGCAGAGTGGTAGTAGACCAGGTTTAAGTTGCCGTCCTCCTCACCTCACATATCGCTCTCACTCTCACTCTCCCTATCCTCCTCAGCTCACGTATCACTCAAACACGCACCAGAGAAGGTTCAACACATACATGGTGTCTTATTAGACACCATGGCCAAACTGGTTTCTTTAATAACAGCGCCAACACAAACACTTTGTGAGCCCAGGAGACACGTACTCCACCCGCTTTGTTGATGCTGTTAAAGCAGCTATTACAGCTCATCATTACAGCCCACATTAAGAACCATTACACGTTCACGCAGTACCAGAGGCCAATGAGCCAACCCTGTTAAACAACGTGATATCATTCCTGTGAACTGGCTGCTTGGTGCTTGGTCAGTTTCTCTCTCACACACACACACAGACACAAAGACACACACACACACACACACACACACACACACACACACACACACACACACACACACACACACACACACACACACACACACACACACACACACACACACACACACACGCACTCCATGATGTCCATTGCCCACTCACAAGCTGTTCAGAATTATAAATCTACAATTTACATTTAAAAACAATGATCCAGTCCACAGTATGCTACGCCTAATGACCGTAGCATACTGAGTGGCTGGTCTCTATACTCCTGAAAAACAAATCAGCAAAACCAAACCCACAAACCAATCACCGATCATCCAATTAACCCTCACAAAGACACACCCAACTAAACACATTAATAAAGCAGGCCCCTCAGGGGTCCAAACATACCACTGCACACGACCAACCCTGTGTGCCCACACTCACTCACAGGTACGTTTGTCATCGTCTCCCGTGGCCTTTCTGTCTCACTCCCTCAGTCCATCGCAGCGGGGTGAGGGTTGGTTACCATGACCACGCAGACACTGTTTAATGCGCTCCATCTTGTTCACTCTTTCTCTCTCCCACTGAGGCCTTGATCCACAGCTCTCCATGAACCGGCGCCTTACGGCCCTCTGCTCCCTGCTCCCCACCAGGTCCGCGCCACACGTTGAACATACTTCATGTTATTGACTTTTTTTTTTTTAAACGTGTTTTTTTAGATGCATGATTAAAAGTTACACCTTTCAAAGAAAGATGTTTTGTGTCTTTAACCAAGCTGTCGAGCTAGCTGAGATTGCTGTTGCACACACAAGCAATATGAAGTATAGCAGGATAAATATCACACACACACACACACACACACACGCATGCACACAACACGCGAACACACACACGCGCGTACACACACTCACATACGCACGCACATACACACATGAATACACATACACACACACACACACACACACACACACACACACACACACACACACACACACACACACACACACACACACACACTCTCTCACAAACACACACACACATACACATCTGAACAGCATAAAATGTCTTTATTTAAATGTCTATTATTTATCATAATCTACACACTGATTAATTATTTTGTGGCGAGGTAGGGTAGTATTTATGTCATTTCATAAATATATTCATTTATTATTGAAAAAGTTGATACAGTATATATATATATATTATACTATATGATGAAAACAAACGAACAACCTTGAAACATGATTTAAGATGTTTCTATCTGCATTTCAACATATTAATTCTCATGAATGTAGGGAGTACACACACAAACACACACACACACACACACACACACACACACACACACACACACACACACACACACACACACACACACACACACACACACACACACACACACGCACACACATGCACACATACAAACTCATGATAAATGGGTGTGAGTTTTTCATAGTTGTTTCAAAATAACTTCAGCACTTCAGCGAAATAACTACCTGATTAATGGTTGCTAATTTGTCTAAATGTTTATCAAAGATGAATGATCTTCTACCAAATGCTATAGCAAATACTCTCCGTATAAAAGTTAATTATTTCAGGTACAGCAATGGACTGTTGTTGTCCAAACAGAATGCAACTTACTGAATTATTGTTTAGAACTTGGAAGTTCCCACTACTCTGTTTCCACAGAGTGTGTGTGTGTGTGTGTGTGTGTGTGCGTGCGTGCGTGCGTGCGTGCGTGCGTGCGTGCGTGCGTGCGTGCGTGCGTGCGTGCGTGCGTGCGTGTCTGTGTGTCTGTGTGTTCTCAGAGTGTTTGTTGATCTATTAAATGCATTGTCCAGGTTTATTACCATTTTCAACTGCACTATAGCAATATATTGCAGAGGATTAAAACAAATGACTAAATGTTATAACTTCCATTAAATTCAGATCCTTATACAATGGCATCGTAGCGCTATTGTTACAAAGAAACACCAATCCTGCATCCATGGCAACGGAAACTGGGCAAACCTTCTCATTGGTTCAAAACATTTACTGGAAGCTCAGACCCAATGTTCCGCTTTGTGCTGAGTTCAGCAGAGAAAACCATCATCGATCCAAGCCGCTGTACTGGTGTACTGGGACCAGGGCTGTACTGGGACCAGGATACTACTGGGACCAGGACTGTACTGGGACCACAACACTACTGGGACCAGGACTGTACTGGGACCAGGACACTACTGGGACCAGGGCTGTACTGGGACCAGAACACTACTGGGACCAGGACTCTACTGGGACCAGGGCTGTACTGGAACCAGAACACTACTGGGACCAGGACTCTACTGGGACCAGGGCTGTACTGGGACCAGGACTCTACTGGGACCAGGACACTGCGGGGACCAGGGTTGTACTGGGACCAGGGCTGTACTGGGACCAGGGCTGTACTGGGACCAGGACTGTACTGGGACCAGGACTCTACTGGGACCAGCACTCTACTGGGACCAGAACTGTACTGGGACCAGGATTCTACTGCGCCCCGGTCTTAATGCAGACCACTGTGACACTGGACAGATCAGAGACTGCACCTGTTCTTAATCAAGCTGTCCATTCGTTTCCCATTTCTTAATGCCATGTCTGCCATCCGAGCTGAACTGAGAAGACAGGTCGATAATGGTGCGAGTTGAGATTTAGCGGATATATTACAGGAATTCGTAAAGGAAGATCTAAATATTGTTAATGTTAGCTCCTTTGGGTGAATTTAATTGTGACCATCTGTATTTGTTCAGGCTGAATTGTAGGAATAATAAAAACAATAATGATAATCATTATTATTATTATAGTGTTGTGAGGTCCTGCTGTTCTGTGTGACACATTTAATTGGCACGTCTAGATACGGCCCAGACTCAGGCAAAACACTTATTAAGTTCCAGCTATTTCTGTCTGTCTGTCTGTCTGTCTATCTGTCTGTCTGTCTTTCACTGTAAAGCGTCTTTGGGTGTCTAGAAAAGCGCTATATAAATTCAATCCAATCAAAAAAATATAAATACAAGCTAAGTTTAAGGCAGTCGCCTTAAGTGCCTGACTCCGCTGGCGGTTCTCATAATGTGTGGATGAATGGGTGAATGTGAGGCCATATCGTAAAGCACTTCGAGTGGCGGTTAGAAAAGTGCTATATAAATCCAGTCCACTTACCATTTAGCAGAAACATTGAGACAACATTGGCAGAGTGCGGTTGTCTGCCTATGAGTTTCATGTGCCCTCATGCTCAAGCTCCTCTACTACATTTAACTACCTGCTAGACTGTGGATTTTCAGCAGAGCGATGATTCTGTGCTTTTGTCCTCACATCAAAGAAGTTGCTATGAATGGATGCTTTTCATCAGCCCGGCCACTGGCACACAACTCAACCCTCCACATGGCACCACGCTCACTTTACACAACTGCTTTTTCCGATGATTAACTTTTATCTCTTGGCTATTGCTTAATCTGCTGAATGGCTGTTATGTCTGAGATAGCTGTCTTCTGGAATACGATCAGCCAGCCAGCGCTGGTCTCTTCCAATCATGACGTCAGTGGGTGCCATAAAGGCCCTTCCATCCTGCCATTAGAGAGCAGAATGCAGCGCTTTGGTCAGTAGATCAAACGGAACAGAAAACAGAGAGCATGCACACACACGCATGCACACAACCAGGCATGTACACTCTCACACAAACACACACACATAGGAGTGGAGGGACTCTCACGCAAGTCTGGGGCAATCACTTGATTACTTTGGACCATCACAGTTCCTCTATTAGAGGCAATCTGTTGTACTGGTGCAGACTATGTGTATTTGTGTGTGTGTGTGTGTGTGTGTGTGTGTGTGTGTGTGTGTTTTGTGCACCTGCATGGATGCATCTCTGAGTGTATAGCTCTCCCTGTGTATATAGCATGTTCCTCATGTTCCTTCCCTCATGACTTTATTGGTGGCTGACCAATGGGTGGGGAAGGGGGGGGGGGGGGGGCTGAGGGGTGAGGTGGGGGAGGGGGGGAGGTTTGGAAGGGGGGGCTGAGGGGTGAGGAGGGGGGTGAGGTGGGGGAGGTTTGGAAGGGGGGGTGAGGCGGGAGTAGGGGGGGTGAGGTAGGAGGAAGAGGGGGGGTGAGGTTGGGGAGGGGGGGTGAGGCGGGAGGAGGAGGGGTGAGTTGGGGGAGCGCGATGGCGAATCGGGAGCCACTTTGACCCAAGACCTTGAATCCTGACACTTCATGGGTAACGTCTCAGGGCACCAACAAGGAAGTTCCACCTCAAAGCTTTTGCGACTCGCAGTCAGATTTTAGATTTGTGTCAGTCACACACAAACACAAACACACACACACCACACACACGCACACACGCACATGCACACACGCAGACACTCACTCCCCCCCCCAACACACAAAAACACATCCACGCACACACACATACACACACACATACTCACACACACATACACACACAAACACACACACACGCACACACACACAAACAAACACATACAGACACACCCACACAAACATAGACACACACACGCACACACACACACACATTCCGATCCGGCGTCATGGCTCCTGCAATACACATCCCTCTACAAGCCTTAAGAAGTGGCTTTTCTTTTAAGTGATTTACCGTTCCCAGTGTTTTCAGAAAATGCATTCAGCATGAAGTAGAAAAAAAAAAGATTGCCTCTTTAACACTAAGTGTTTTTAGCTGTTGACCATCCCCCCCCCCCCCCCAGGTCCAGGGCCAGGTCCAGGATAGTGTGGTCAGTGATCAAGAATTCAAAGGAAACAGCGATGATAGAGACTCTGCTGTCTCACTGAAGACGACCAATGCCCTGGTTGTTAACTTGGAATTCAGGCTTTTATGCTACACATCATCTAACATCTTCAGGTTACTTAGTGTGATGTCTCTCTCTCTCTGGGATATGATTTGACAGTGATACATTGATTGTTACAGTCGAATATTATTTTCTAAGTGGTGGAGGGGAGTCAGATACAGAGAGACTGTCAGTGCTGATTATGGGAAAGATCAGTGAGAGGGAAAAGGCAGACAAGTTTATACCCAGCTCTAATTGCTGTTGTTGTAAAAACAGGGAGGTCTGAAATTCATCAAACGACACACACGTACACAAATGCACACAAATACACACACACACAAAGGCATACACAAACACACACACACACAAACACACGTCTGTACGATGTTTGTGTATTGTTATTAGGCACGTGAATATTCACTGTGTTGACCACAATAAAACTAATCCAGTCGTTAA